>NW_026853110.1:0-268023 GCF_026571515.1 Ruditapes philippinarum | reverse complement strand
AAACATGTTTTGACTTCACACAAAGAAGATGTTATGTATAAAATTATTTAACACCAGTAAAGGTGGTTACAATTCATAATATATAGTGTCATTAAACAATAGGGCCAAAGATGGCCCTAGATGGCTCCCTGACCAATCAACCTCATCCGAGCAATGTCTTAGACAAGCATCCTGACCAAGTTTGATGACAATTGAGTAAAAAATGTGACCTCGAGAGTGTTAACAAGGTTATCTATATTTGGGCAGTGTGACCTATTTATGACCCCATGTGACCCATATTTGAACTAGTTTTTGACCAGAGACAACCCATATTCGAACATGACCTAGAAATCATCAAAACCCTCCTGATCAATTTCCAGGATATTTGGATCAAAACTGCAGCTACTAGAGTGTTAACAAGATTTTTCAATTTCTAGCTCCTGTGACAGAGTTTTTGACTCGAGAAGACCCATATTTGAACTTGGCCTGTATTATTTGAATCAAACATTCTGACAAAGTTTGTTTATGATCCAATCAAGACTGTGACTGCTAGAGTGTTAACAACCTAATTGTTGACAACACACGACACACAACACATGACGCACGACGATGGACATAACCCCATCACTATACCTCCACTTGACCACTTTGTGGTCAGGTGAGCTAAAAAAAACATGCAGTTTTGTTAAGAAAGGACCAACTTAACTTGTTCCCATACATAGTTTATTCATTCCTTTATTGGAATTGAGACTTCACAATTTCACAGATATTAATGAATTTATTTGATTAAAATATTTTACTGAAGGATGAGCATAGAATAATATCTTTAAACTAGTTTATTTCAGTTGATAAAGTGGTAGTGACACAAAATATAGAATATTAATGGAATTCTTATAAATATTAATTAAAGCATGATATGAACATTGTACATATTTACTTTGTTATTGTAAATGTTTCAATTATATAATCCATGATTGATCGAAAATGATCGATTATGATTTTTGTGTGATTAAGAAACCCTACGAACTACAAAGAGTGATCACAAAAGCTCACCCATGAGCACTTTGTGCTCATGTAAGCTAAAAGCTAATCATCCTAGCTTACTGTCTCAACAGAATAGTACAGATATGTAAATATTGAAACTGATACAACCACTTATTTAAGTCCATTTATTCTAGCACTCTACTGATACAACCACTTATTTAAGACCATTTATTCTAGCACTCTACTGATACAACCACTTATTTAAGACCATTTATTCTAGCACTCTACTGATACAACCACTTATTTAAGACCATTTATTCTAGCACTCTACTAATACAAACACTTATTTAAGACCATTTATTCTAGCAATCTACATACCAATTCTACTCCAATTTCTTTTCCTCTATCCAATTTTTCCTTTTGTCCCTTCAACCAATCTAAGTAGTCAGTCTGCTCAACACACTTCTCCTCTGCAGATTTTTCCTTTCTCTTAAGCAAACCATCATCACTACCATCATCCTCATTACTTCCAGCTGCTGCCACAATACTACAAACATTAAGGAATAGCACAACTTTAACTGACAGATTTAGAGTGTTATTTAGATTTATAGTGTGGTTTAACCTAAAATGTAATTTATCGCAACATTTATTGTTTCCATGCCCAGTATTTACAAAAAAAAACCCAGAACAGAAAGAACAGATTATTTGCTAAGTTTTTGTGTATATTGATGGTATCAGATGAAAACACTGATTTAACTTTTGTAAATGTAGAAGAAACTGTTAATTTTAACAAGATATGCAGGGCTGAAAATTAGCGGTCGCCCAGTCGCCCACGGCGACTTAATTTGTACTTGGACCACTAAAAATTTCAAAATAGTCGTCCAGTCGGCGACTTAAAAAATCTGCCGTAGATTAAATTAATATCCGCCATTAAATCAACTCACGTAGTGGGGCGGGAAATAAGGTCTCTGCTGTCAAAATAGTGCAAATTGTGATACAAGCATGAAACTTTCAGGAAATTATCTTTAGACCATGTAGATTTCAAAAGTGAAGTGGGCCCAAAAATATCTCTGCTCATTCAAGATGGCCGCCATTTTCAAGATGTACATAATAGATCATTCATTCCAATTTTTTGTACAGACCTGAAACTTACACCAAAGCATTCATATAGTATCCCCTTTTCAAAAATTTAAACCTTTAAGCAATTTATCTTGCATATTTCTGCAGAATCCAAGATGGCGTCCAATATGGCTGCCAATTTTAATGAAAACTGATATATCTCTTTTGTAGTATAATTTTTTGCACACGGTATGCGTATTTCCATATAAAATTGTGAAATATATTAGAAAAAAATCAAATTTTAGGTTAACCACATTGTTAGTCATGTTTTTAGTTTTTTGTACAAAATTTTTTTTAAAAAAATTCAAAGTAAAAGTGCCATTTTTTTTCATTTTTCTCTAACATGGTTTTCTAGGGATATGTACAAAATTCCAAAAGTTACATAGTTTCTTAAAGTGTATTTGATATTCAATCAACACTATGTTTTATTGTATAATTGTAACAAAAACAAACAAAAATGTGAAGGTTTTATACTTATTAAAAAGTGGGTGGGGTAAAAATTTATCAGACAATTGTAGTACAAAATAACGTTTTTTAAGAATTCTTATGCAAATATTCACTGTAAAAGTATTTTTATTGTATTAAGGCATTTTTGTTTCCTTCAGGTCTAGAGGGTGTACTAAAATATCAATAAATGCAGATACAATCATATGTATACATTCAGTTATTAAATGTGTTTGCATGATTTAAGTTGTTTCAATAGTCATAATATAATTGTACAGAAAGAAGACTGAATATTTATTAACGAACCATATGTTAGATAAAATCATGCCTGGACCTTAGTGAAATGTTGTCTAAATATGAATACAATTATTTCCTGCACAATTTAGTCTTGCTAAAAGCTTGTAACAGAATGATTCAAAGTTATATTTACTTGCACATCATTGTAACCAAGTATAATTGAATAAGTACCGTCCATAACTAATAACTTATGTAGACATGATATTTTCAAATGAAACAAAAATTTAGGCGACTGATACATCACATTATCTAATGACTATGTGTGCTAAAATAGGTATCAATAAAACCGCTTGACCCACATAACAAACATAGCTTATACTTTGGAATATAAACTAAATGTATTCCTACTTTATTTTTCCCATAAAACAAGAGAGCATTGTTGACCCTAGATCACGCGCCTAAGACCCACTGCTGGAAAAGGTCTATAATTCTTTTATACTGAAGAATGCTAAAATCATATAAGGAGTATCTTTTTTTCACCAGTCATGATTTAAAGAATCATGTCCAATAAATAGGCTCTCAGACTGAACTACAAGAAGACTCATATAACTATATTCCAATAAGAGTCCATGTAAACTAAGTGATTTTGACCCTATGCCAATAGTTAATAATCTTTATATAGCATCACAATGTTATGATATATGATATTTTCTCTTCTCTGTGCACATAGTTTCGGAGAAGAATTTTAATATATAAGTCAATGTAAACTAAGTGACAGGGAAAGCTGTTTTAGACTGCAGAAACATGATTTAAAGGCCCGAACGAGGAACACAGTTTTTAAAGACGTGTGTAGGGAATCGCATTGAAGTTGTTTTGTTGTTGATGTTATTAAAAAAAACAAAAACAAACAAACTGTAATGCCTAGAGCTTAGATAGTCAAATATAACCTTGCCAAGTAAAGAAGACCTCTTTAAAAGTTACATAAAACACTTTTGTATAATTAAGTGTACATTCAATAAAAAAAATCTTCTCAAAAATCAAAATGAATAGAACACAGGTACTAAGCTGGCATGTAGCACCACCTTGGGTCTTTATTATCACATTTAATGAATCATGCTCATAGAGCCACCTGGGTTCACAGATTTGTATAGGAAAACACATTAAGAACATCTATTGTTAAACTTCATTGACTTGAACTAAGGTATTTGGGATGTAGACTGATATAACATGCATAAATTTGTATAATGCTACTGCAGTCTAAAATGGTTTTGCAATGGTATCACTTAATTTACAAACCTAACCGACGCATATACATTAACCATGTATCATCATAATTATGTTATAATAATGATATATCATGGACAACATGGTCCAAATTTACCAAACACAAAAGGTCACTAAGTTTATATGGACTCGTCTATAGATATGGTTATTAAAGTTCTCTCGTATGAAATAAAAAAATTGAAAGCAGATATTGAGCATGTTTCTTTAAAAGCAACCGGATTCAATATGACACAAATCATGTGTGTTATGACATAATTGACACTCCCAAAATGATCTTGTTACCCTTTTTTCAACAATGATCTTAGGTGAGTGATCCAGGGTCATCATTACCCTCTTATTGAAAGAGAAAAAAAAGATATGATTACTTTAGGAAATACTAGTACACTAAGTTTGTATCTTAACTTTTCAAAATGTTGCATGCAGGCCAGGCCATATCATCGATATATATGTTTCACATCACATACATTTTGTTGGCTTTTATTATAGATATAAAATTGTGGAGGAGTCAAAAATATGCGTTTATGGACTACCTTTATACCTTACATTCAAGTACATGTTTGCTATTTTAAGCATGTTTAGCTGATTTATTGTCTTCTTATATGTCTTTACGATTAACAATTAATATATAATATCAAATATATTGAAACAAGAAAAATCATGCAACCAAATTTAATAACTGAATGTATACACATGTTTGTATGTGCATTTCTTGCTCAACCACCAAATGGTCCGAAGGAAGACAAAAATACTTTCATCCAATAAAAAGTACTTTTTAAGTTGGAACATTTGCATAAGAATTCATAGAAAATTTAAAGGCAAAGAAATAGAATTAACTTAGCTATGTAGATTTTCTGTTTTTTTCTTTCACAATTATCATATAAAATTACCCCATCCACTTTCACAAACTATAAAACCTACAGATTTAATGCTTTTCTTACATTCTTAATAATAAACACATGATATT
Organism: Ruditapes philippinarum; assembly: GCF_026571515.1. Classification (NCBI taxonomy): domain Eukaryota; kingdom Metazoa; phylum Mollusca; class Bivalvia; order Venerida; family Veneridae; genus Ruditapes; species Ruditapes philippinarum. The sequence goes on along the minus strand of NW_026853110.1, from coordinate 263,012 downwards.
AATGGAATGTCAAATACAGTTTAAGATATAAAGTAACTTTTTTAACTTTGTACATTACTTTAGAAAATCAAATTTGAAAAATATGAAAAAAATGGAATTTTTTCTTGATCTTTTTTAAAGATATTTTTAGACAAAAACTTTTAAAATGTTTAATTTTATTGAGATTAACATATATTTTGATTATCTCCGATATGTTTAAACACTTTTTTTATCATAATAAACATAATTTGTGCAACAAATTATACTATAAAAATGATATAATAGTTTTGCACAAAATCGACGGCCATATTGAACGCCATCTAGGATTTGGAAGAAGTATGAAAGAGAAATTTTGTTAGATTTAAATTTTTGAAAAGGAGAAATTATATGCATGCTTTTGGTGTGAGTTAAAGGTCTGTACAAAAAATTGGAATGAATGAGCTAGAATGTACTCAAATTTATATGGCGGCCATTTTGAAAATGGCGGCCATCTTGAATGAGCAGAGATATTTTTGGGCCCACTTCACTTTTGAAATCTACATGGTCTAAAGATGATTTCCTGAAAGTTTCATGCTTGTATCACAATTAGCAATATTTTCTCAATTTCCCGCCCCACTAACGTGAAAATTCAAAGGAGCAAATGAGCAAATTGGGTCAAAAATTATTAAATTGGCTCAAGAAAATCACGATTGGCTCAAACTTACAAAAAGTATGACTTTTGGAATCTCCAGTCTAAATTAAGCATTTGCTATTTTAAGAATGGAAAAGTACACATTTGGTTTTCCATTTTTAATTTCCGCTTTACCGCTTCTTCTCAAAACACAGCGACACAGTCTACTTCTTGTGGATCATTGACTGGTTTATTTTTTACTTCCCTTCTGAATTAAATATCGATATGAACAGTAACACAGTCTAATACACTGGCCCTCACCGTTTGTTTACATCAGCTGATAAATATGACACTAATTGTCGTGAACATACCTGGCAGATTGTTGAATATGCATTGGAAAATTGGGTCTTAATATTTAATATGAAACAATAAGTAGCGGCATCCCAAGATTACTCAAGATTATCGCTAATCAAATCAGAAGTTGGGTATGAAATAGCGACAAATTATGTTCTGCAGTTGACAACTTGACCTGTTGACGGTAAGTTTGCATTCAGTAAATCTTATCGTTGTTGATTAACAGATCAAAGAAATTATTAGTTAAGAGTAATGGTTGTTTTTATTTTTCTGTTGGTTTTTTTTTTCATTTTTATATTTTTGGGGGGAGGGGGGAGGGGTTGATTGCCATTTAATTCTGACCAAATTATGCCTTTACAAGGAATTTATTTGACATTTGGCTTTACAGAGAATTCCTGGGGAAAAAAGAATGACCTTGATTTGGCTTAAAATCCAATTTCAGTTCTGTAACCCATAAAGCTCTTGCAGAAGTATTCATTTATAAATGGCTTATGACTGTGAAATATTAAAGAAAGATTCAGTTAAGAAGCATACAAAATGCCTTCAGATTCCTATACACTTAGACAGTAGTACATGTGATTTTATTCCTTAATTGTCTTTAGTTTAGAATTTTCAATATTATTTTCTTCACTCTTCTTACTTTTAAACTTGTTTCTTCTGTATTATTTCAGATACAGATAGTCTTCAAGCCAAATCTTTGTCATTAACAAAGCAAGCTGAAGCAGCACATTGGAATGTGTTTCTGCTGTTACTGTCATGCCACTGACTTAACCAGAACCAGGCAAATGTTATAGACAGTTTACACTGAGCTGGAAGCTTTTATGATTATTGACTGTAAATTATATAAGTTTGATGTGTTAATGTGATAAAAAATGTAGGTACCAAAATAAAAGTGGACAACATAGTTTATGTTTTTCTGAATACCTCATGCCGTACATTTTTGCCATTTTTGAAATAAAATACAGGCACGCAATTTTCGCTGCTAAAAAAATAGCTAAAAATAATTTTGCCAGTGCTAGTCCCGTTTCCGTTCATAAATTGTTGGTCCACTAATATATTTACTGGGCCACCAAAATTTTACAGTCAGTGGCCCAGGTGGCCACCAAGCTTAAATGGTTAGTTTTTATCCCTGATATGTTTGTAAAACATGTATGCCCCCTATCAGCAGCCAATTAGTCATGTGATCAGGTTATTATGCATGACTTCTGACCCAGTGAACAAACAATTAATAAGGGTTATCTAGTATCTACTGGTCATGACTAGTCACAAGGTAATAATTATTGTGACCCCATAGGTTGTGTGCAGCAATTTAAGTTATTACAAATCTTACCAAATAATATATGATATTAATGACAGCCAAGTTGTTATATTACATAAGACCTTCAAATGTGTATACCAAAAGCACTTTTAGTTAAATATAAAAATATCAACCAAGGCAACTTGAGTTGTAGAGTTATTGGTCAGAAACCGCCATTAAGTACAAGGTCAATATGACATTGACCCCTTGTTCCCCAAAATCAATAGGGGTCATCTACTGGTCATGACCAATCATCATACCAAGTTTGAAGTTCCTAGGCCTAAGCGTTCTTCAGTTATTGTTCAGAAACTGTTTTTACCTACAAGGTCAATGTGAACTTGACCTTTGACCCCTTGACCCAAAAATCAAAAGGGGTCATCTGCTGGTCATGACCAATCATCATACCAAGTTTGAAGTTTCTAGGCCTAAGCGTTCTTAAGTTATTGATCGGAAACCCGTTTTTACCTACAAGGTCAATGTGATCTTGACCTTTTTACCTACAAGGTCAATGTGACCTTGACCTTTGACCCCTTGACCCAAAAATCAAAAGGGGTCATCTGCTGGTCATGACCAATCATCATACCAAGTTCCTAGGCCTAAGCATTCTTAAGTTATTGATCGGAAACCGTTTTTACCTACAAGGTCAATGTGACCTTGACCTTTGACCCCTTGACCGCAAAATCAATAGGGGTCATCTGCTGGTCATGACCAATCACCATACCAAGTTTGAAGTTCCTAGGCTTAAGCGTTCTTTAGTTATTGATCGGAAACCGTTTTTACTTAAAAGGTCAATGTGACCTTGACGTTTGACCCCTTGACCCCAAAATCAATAGGGGTCATCTACTGGTCATGACCAATCACCATACCAAGTTTGAAGTTCCTAGGCCTAAGGGTACTTTAGTTATCACTCGGAAACCATTTGGTCTACAGACCGACGGACCGACAGACCGACGGACCGACAAATGCAAAGCAATATACCCCCTCTTCTTTGAAGTTGGGGCATAATAAATGATTAAAATTCCAGTGATGCATCACATTTAAAACAAGCAATTATCATAGTATTGCAAGCAATCCATAAGTCCCCTACCGGTAAGAGCCCAAGCAACATTCTGAAGGGCCATTCACTGAGGTTCGTATTTTAAGTAAATTTGTTGAAAAAGTTCTTTAAAAGTGATCACAGGAAACAGTTTTTATGTACAGACAGACGGACTGAAGGACACTCTAAAGTAATTTTTTAAACATCCCTGTTATCAAAATATAACATTTTTAAAATCCTATCATGATTGCAGAAGTTGGAGTAAAAATTACCAATTTCTCAAAAAAAAGTCTAAGTTCAAAAGGGGCATAATTCTGGAAATAGTCTTGCTAGAGTATTGAACACTCACAAATGTTGAGTGACAATAAGAAACATTTATATGAAGTTTGAAGTAGATACATTCAGAAAAAGAAGTTATTAAAAAAAAACAATGTTTTTTTCATGAAAATTTTAAGTTCAAGGGAGGTAATTCTGATAAATTTTGTACTAGAGTTGTAAACCTTGCCACATATGATATGGTTGATGACAAGCAACTTATATTTAAAGTTTGAAGAAAATACCTTAAGAAATAAAGAACTTATAGTGAAAAAACTTAAAAACTAGAATAAGAAATCTTGAAATTCAGTCTATTTGTTGCCATATCAACCAGAATTTTCAACATAGGAAGATAAGAAAAGGATGTGCATAATTTCCATACTGTCATCTACCCATATGTCAAGTTTCATAAACATATTTTCAGTACTTTTTGTGTTACCACTGGATCCAGGTTATGTGTAAAATTTGCCATATTTTCAGTCTATTTGTTGCCATAGCAACCAGAATTTTCAACATAGGAAGAAAAGAAAAAGACGTGCATAATCTCCATACTGCCATCTATCCATATATCAAGTTTCATAAAAATATTTTCAGTACTTTTTGCGTTATCGCGGGATCCAGTTTATGTGTAAAATTTGTCATATTTTCAGTCTATTTGTTGCCATAGCAACCAGAATTTTCAACATAGGAAGAAAAGAAAAAGATGTGCATAATCTCCATACTGCCATCTATCCATATATCAAGTTTCATTAAAATATTTTCAGTACTTTTTGCGTTGTCGCGGGATCCAGTTTTGTGGACGGACGGACTGACGGACGGACAGACGGACGGACGGACAGACAGACAGACGGACGGAGGGTAAACCTAAAGTCCCCTCCGGTAAACCGGCGGGGGCAAGGCTCGGCTTTTTACTTTTTCTAAAAGCAAACAAAGAAACGTTTGAACAAATCTTAACGTTTCCTTTTTATAATTTTAATAAGTCTGTCTTAGAAAATATGATCAAAATTCAGTAGTATATATATAGGTAAAGGTCTATCTGGTTAATTTAAAGGGCTATCCTTGAAGATTATTATGTTCAAGTCTGAAGACAATTCATTCAAAAATAACAAAGTTGTAGCCAATTATAGCAAGAACAAGCAAAATTTGAACACTTGACCTTGAAGGTCAAGATAATTTATGGATGAAGGTCAAAGTTAGTCTGGTCTACTGAAAGGTCTTGTCTAAAGGGTTGTTGTGGCTAAGTATGAAGACAATACACCAAGAACTTAAAAAGTTATGATCCAGGTACAAGTTATGCTGACTGCAACGAGAACGCAGCCAGGACTATAACAATATCTCTACTTTTTTTTTTTCAAAAAAAAAAAGTAGAGCTAATAAAAATAAAAGTAGAAATTGCAATTAACTAGAACTCCACGAGTCGGATGTGTCGCCTTGTGAACAATGTAGTTTAGGAGAAATGGCCAGTACAAAAATGAAATATGAAAAATAACAAAGGGCAATAACTAAAAAATAATAAGTGCAGAGCAGCAGTTTCTGTGCACTGCACTTCTTATCAATAAGATCTATCATTCTATGATGTTTCAAGTCCATAGCTTTCATACTTGAGGAGAAATGACCAGGACAAAAATAAAGTAAGAAAATCAACAAAGGGCAATAACTCAAAAAATAAGAAATGCAGAGTATCAGTTCTTATGCACTGCACTTTTTCTTAATGAGATCTATCATCCTATGAAGTTTCAAGTCCATAACTTTTATACTTTCGGAGAAATGGCCTGGACAAAAATTAAGTATGAAAATTAACAAAGGGCCATAACTCAAAAATTAAGAAATGCAGAGTACTGATTCTTGTGCACTGCACTTCTTCTTGATGAGATCTATCATCCTATGAAGTTTCAAGTCCATAGCTTTTATACTTAAGGAGAAATAGCCCAATAACTCAAAAAATAAGAACTGCAGAGTACCGGTCCTTGTGCACTTATCTTTAAACAAAATAATTGAACTTGTTCCTTATTTACTGAAATTAACAATGTCTGGAAAAAGGTGACAATACCATTAATAAAACACAAGTGGTCTGAGAAAAATATATACAGTATGATTACTTGACAGATCTAGCCATTTGAGAAAATAGAATAGAATTAGTCTCAATACCAGTATTTCAGTGTTATTTGAAAATGCAATTTACACTGCAAGTATAGGTGTTTTGTTTGTAAAATCAATGATTACCACATTTTTTGATGACCACCTAAGTTTTTATTTACTGGTCCTGACTTGTCAGATTCTAAATGCACAAAGAAGGGAGGGGTGTAGCAAATCCATTTCTCATAACTATTGAATACAAGAACCGGTTGAACCGGGTGATGCTCCCCGAGAAGGTTCTGGACACAGGAAAGTATAAAAAAAATGAACAAAGGGCAAAAAACTCCAAAATTAGGCAAAGCGGAGTTATGTTTTTTTGCACTGCACTTCTATTCAATGAGATCTATCTATCTATAAAGTTTCCTGATGATATCAGAGTTATGTCCCAGGTAAAATTCAAAGTGTAAAAATGAACAAAGGGCAATAACTCCAAAATTAGACCAGGCTTTGTTTAGGTTCTTTAAGCATTGCAGTTCTATCCTATTATATCTAGCTACCTACAAAGTTTCATGTTGATATCTCTAATAGTTTTAAAGTTATGTCACGGACAAAAGTCAAAAAGTAAAAATAAACAAAGGGCAATTACTTCAAAATAAGGCAAGGCAGAGTAATGATTCTTAAGCAATGCACTTCCACCCAATGAGACCTATCTATCTACAAAGTTTCATGTTGATATCTCTTATAATTTTAGAGTAATGTCCCGGACAAAGTTCAAAGTGTCAAAATGAACAAAAAGCAATAACTCCAAAAGTAGGCAAGACAGTGTTACAGTTCTTGTTCACTGCAAACTTACTCAATGAGATCTATCTACCTACAAAGTTTCATGTTGATATCTCTTATACATTTAGAGTTAAGTCCCAGAAAAAGTTCAAAGTGTAAAAATAAACAAAGGGGGATAATTCAAAAATTAGGCAAGGCAGAGTTAAGGTTCTTGTTCACTGCACACCTACTCAATGAGATCTATCTCCCTACAAAGTTTCAGGTTGATACCTATTATAGTTTTAGAGTTATGTCCTGGACAAAGTTCAAAGTGTAAAATAAACAAAGGGGGATAATTCAAAAATTAGGCAAGGCAAAGTTTCGGTTCTTTAGCAATGCACACCTACTCAATGAGATCTATCTACCTACAAAGTTTCATGTTGATACCTCTTGTTGTTTCAAAGTTATGTCCCGGACAAATTTCAAAGTGTAAAATAAACAAAGGGGGATAATTCAAAAATTAGGCAAGGCAGAGTTACGGTTCTTGTGCACTGCACACCTACTCAATGAGATCTATCTACCTACAAAGTTTCATGTTGATACCTCTTGTTTTTTCAAAGTTATGTCCCGGACAAATTTCAAAGTGTAAAATAAACAAAGGAGAATAATTCAAGAATTAGGCAAGGCAGAGTTACGGTTCTTGTGCACTGCACACCTACTCTATGAGATCTATCTACCTACAAAGTTTCATGTTGATACCTCTTATACTTTTAGAGTTATGTCCCGGACAAACTTCAAAGTGTAAAAATAAATAAAGGGGAATAATTCAAAAATTAGGCAAGGCAGAGTTAAGGTTCTTGTGCATTGCACACCTACTCAATGAGATATATCTACCTACAAAGTTTCATGTTGATACCTCTTATACTTTTAGAGTTATGTCCTGGACAAACTTCAATGTGTAAAAATAAACAAAGGGGGATAATTCAAAAATTAGGCAAGGCAGAGTTACGGTTCTTGTGCACTGCACACCTACTCAATGAAATCTATCTACCTACAAAGTTTCATGTTGATACCTCTTATACTTTTAGAATTATGTCCCGGACAAATTTCAAAGTGTAAAAATAAACAAAGGGGAATAATTCAAAAATTGAGCAAGGCAGAGTTACGGTTCTTGTGCACTGCACACCTACTCAATGAGATCTATCTACCTACAAAGTTTCATGTTGATACCTCTTATACTTTTAGAGTTATGTCCTGGACAAACTTCAAAGTGTAAAAATAAACAAAGGGGAATAATTCAAAAATTAGGCAAGGCAGAGTTACAGTTCTTGTGCACTGCACACCTTCTGAATGAGATCTATCTACCTACAAAGTTTCATGTTGATACCTCTTATACTTTTAGAGTTATGTCCCGGACAAGAAAAGGGGACGGACGGACGGAAAGACAGACGGACGGACGGACAAGGCGGCGACTATATGCTCCCCCGAAATTTTTCGGGGAGCATAAAAAGGAATTATCCTGCAAATAATATTAATCTGGTTAGAATATAAATATTTGAAATTAAATGACTAACAGCAGAATTTTTCTAGCTTTGATTTTTTTTGTTATGTTTGTTTTTGTTTGTTTCTTTTTTTCTTTTTTGTTTGTTTGTTTTTTATTAGATTTTAGGGGTACACTTGAAAATTTAGATTACCTTGCCACTTAACCAACAAACCATACTGTATTAACCCAGTTAATTTACTCCATTCACTAGCCAGCATAATAATAGATCATTATGTATGTTACACCTGTCACACAGTCGTGTGTACTTACCATATATGGCAGTTTCACCGTATGGAACGTGTTACAGTATCGCGTTTTTCGGTTACAGTATAGAATTTTCAAGATGGAGGATTTTTTATGGAAAGAGAGGTAGGCGATTTTTATTCAGGTCCATACTACAAGTAGTTTAGTTTCTAAAAGATGTTTTTATGCTTTGCTTGTAAGGAACAGAATCCGATATCTAGTCATATATTTCTTCAGACCCTGCACCGCAGATTTATCTCTATATTGTCTCTTAAATGTGCAGATTTGACGGTTTGAAAATTTGAATCGAGAGACCAACGCATTTTTCTCCCATTCCGACATTATTTAAGCATGCCTTGATAAAGTAAATCTACAAAACGTTAGTCCTTTGTGTTTAGAAACGTTTATAAAAGTAAATGACCAGTTGAACCTATTTTCCTGTTGGTAAAATGCGTTTGAAAAAGTAAACAATGTTACAGTATAGAACGAGGTTAATTTTGAAGGGTTACAGCATAGACCTAGCGACTTTGATCCAATTTGTTACAGTTTATACCCAGATTTCCGTTACAGTTTAGATACTTGCCAAATTTCAAACAAAGTTAGTGTATCCATTATTTTTATGAAGTAACTCATACATTTCTATTTAATACATTCTTGAAAGGTTGTATAACTTTTTTTCTTCAGCAGAAAAGTTTTAATTTGCTTTTTTTCATCCTTTAAGTTTCAGATTGAGACTTTTTGCAGAATAAGTAATGTCCTAAGTAAGGACTGTTTTCACGACAACAACAGTAACTTTTATCGAATTGTATTGAGAGAAGAAAGATTATTGCTTGATTTCATTACACATTATAATGCCTATTTGTAATAAAATAGAGAAAAAATAATCCTAAATAGAAGTCCAACACGGAAAGCATGAAAATGTTGCAGGCTGAGTTTGATTAAACCTGTTCATGGACGGTAGTGGTAACTGCATGCTACCATCCACGCCTCCTAGCACCGGCTTCAGCAGAATTCACATTAAACATGAACTGGTACACTTTAGATTTTTTAACATCTGTGGATATGTTCATATGGCGGTTATCATGGAACCTTCAATGTGACACGTTATTGCCATTCTATGAAAAGCGGCATATTACCCCAATATTAAAAATTGCATGTGCCCTAAACGAGAATACAATGAGTGAAACTAAATAAAATGAATTTTGAGAGGGGATCGGAGGTTATGAAGCCTGCATACCATAGATAAGCTGTCAAGACACAATTAACAAGCAGGCAATACCCTAAGAATGATTAAACAGTATTTAAGTGAGCAATACTGCAACCTTGTATCATAGTTTGGGGACCTTTCTGTTGAAAATGTGTCCGAGTTAAATCGCATACATGCACTGTGAGTTAACTGCAGGTATTAGTTACCCGCACTCCAGAGCATGCCCATTGATTGGCTCATTTTTGCTGGGGTTTACTTATTGTGACAGCAGAGAAAGGGAAAGCGACAGCAATTTCATATCTAGATGCTCGTTCATTGGTTACTTTTCTCCGGGGTTTCATATTGTGACAACAGGGAACATGTTTTTGTGTTCGACTATGATACAAAAGAGAAAGAACATCAAAACAATCGGCAATCTGATTTATTCTCGGTGGCTGTGCCCCCTCGTATAAATCAGATAGCCTCGTGTTTCGATGCTCTTTCTATTACTTAATTACTTAAATCTTATTTTAAGCTGCAATTTCCATCTACCATAATGTATTTTATTAGTATTTAAAAGGGTTTGTTACGTTTGGCTTTCTTGGATTTTAAGTTTCAACGACACTGAGGTCATGTGAAAACATTCCTGCTTTAGTGTAAAGGAAGACCCCAGATACCCTTTGTGAAACATTTCAGACACGGGCACCTGGCTAGAACCACCGACCTTCCGTAAATTAGCTTGATAGATTCCTCACATACAAAGAATTGGATTTCAACTACAGCAGTAAAGGAAAGATGATTTGAAGTCGACGGCCTTATCCCGATTTTGGCACTATTATGTACCTCCATCAGACTCACTAGAGAAGATATTGTAGTTGTCTGACCTTAATTTATACTCTATAACTTTCAATAATCAATATTATTTTCTTTTGCAGAAACATGAAAACTGCTATACAGGATGTCTGAAATTAAAAGAAAACGACTTTTAATGTAATAATGATAAAATAATCGTTACTTCAACATAGAAGCATTCGAAATGACGCCATGATCATGATTTGATTTTTTTAATATGAATGCTTTTGGTTCGAGATGAGAAGGGTCTTTAAGCATTGCTTTTTTTCGAAATCTATGTTTTTGGTTTTCGTATTCCCGATTGCAACCGAAACCATTTGAAAATTAAATTGGTCATGTAAATATCATCACATTTAGTCAAGTACTGAGCAGATGAGATTGCACACATTTTTGTACGACAGACGGACGAATAGCCATCGGGCCAATAAGCTCACAGAGATTTAAAAGTCTATGTAACATTTATACATTATACATAGTATATATAGAAAATATCGAAGTCTAAACTGTAACCGAAATCTGGGTATAAACTGTAACAAAATCGGATAAAAATCGCTAGGTCTATGCTGTAACCCTGCACAAATCACCTCGCTCTATACTGTAACATTGTTTATTTTTTCAAACGCATTTAACCAACAGGAAAATAGGTTCAACTGGTCATTTACTTTTATAAACGTTTCATAACATAAAGGACTAACGTTTTGCAGATTTACTTTTTCTAGGCATTCATAAATAATGTCGAAATTGGAGAAAAATGCGTTGGTCTCTCGTTTCAAATTTTCAAACAGTCAAATCTGCATATTTATGAGACAATATAGCGATAAATCTGCGGTGTAGAATCTGAAGAAATATATGACTAGATACCGGATTATGTTCCTTACAAGCAAAGCACAAAAACTTCTTTTAGAAACTAAACTACTTGTAGTATGGATTGGAATAAAAATCACCTACCTGTCCTCCAAACAAATAATCCTCCATCTTGAAAATTCTATACTGTAACCGAAAAACGCGATACTGTAACATGTTCCCTACGGTGAGTTTAGTATGTAGAAAAATCTACGTCACCTGCTGTATACATGTATAGTGTGTAATCAACAGGCCCTGTAGCCTGGAGTTTGTTTTGAAAGTTGGATTAAAGAGAGCAACCATTAATAAACCCATTTGGGTGTTTAAAAGGGAATATAGTATGGACAATTACAAAGGAGAAAAAAGGAACAAAAACAAAAGAAAAAATAAACAGTGCATGACTTGTAAAATTGTTTGCATCAAAGATTAAAAAATATGGCTATTAAATTACAATTTAGGAAAAGGTAAAATTAATGAATAATTATCATTCTTATAAAGAAAACACAGGTATAACTTATACAAGAGGGCCATGATGGCCCTGAGGTCGCTCACCTGTATATAGGCCCCCCAAAACCCCCACAACCCCCCCCTCCCCAACGTTGCAGGGCCAATTTAACCAAGGGCTTTTATTTGCACAAACTTGGTAGACACCCATAAGAAGATGTTTCATGCTAAACATCTAAGCTCTAGCTCATTGGGCTTTTTTAAAAGAAGATTTTTTTTTAAGTTTTTTTACTATACACATATAGTTAAAAACAATGACACCCCTGGGGCCGGGCCAGTTTTGACCCCAGGGCTTTTATTTGAACAAACTTTGTAGACACTTACTAGAAGATGTTTCATGCTTAATATCTAAACTCTAGCTATTTGGGTTTTTTTCAAAAGAAGATTTAAAGTTTTGCTAAAACACATATAAAAGAAAATCAATGACCCCTGGGCGGGGCCAATTTTGACCCCAGGTCTTTTATTTGAACAAACTTTGTAGACACTCACTAAAAGATGTTTTCATGCTTAATATCTTAACTCTAGCTATTTGGGTTTTTTCAAAAGAAGATTTTTAAGTTTTTGCTATACACAAATAAGGAAAATCAATGACCCCCGGGGCAGTGCCAATTTTGACCCCAGGGCTTTTATTTGAACAAACTTGGTAGACACCTATTAGAACATGTTTGATGCCTCAATATCTTAGCCATAGCTCTTTGAGTTCTTTAAAAGAAGATTTTTTTAGGTTTTTTACTATATGCATATAGGGAAAATCAATGACCCCCGGGGCGGGGCCAATTATGACCCCAGGGCTTTTATTTGAACAAACTTGGTAGACACCCATTAGAACATGTTTCATGCTAAAATATCTTAGCTCTAGCTCTTTGGGTTCTTTAAAAGAAGATTTTTTAAGTTTTTACTATATGCATATAGGGAAATCAATGACCCCCTGGGGCCGGGCCAATTTTGACCCCAGGGCTTTTATTTGAACAAACTTGGTAGACACTCACTAGAAGATGTTTCATGCCAAATATCTAAGCTCTAGCTCTTTGAGTTCTTTAAAAGAAGATTTTTTAAGTTTTTACTATATGCATATAGGGAAAATCAATGACCCCCCGGGGCGGGGCCAATTTTGACCCCAGGGCTTTTATTTGAACAAACTTGGTAGACACCTATTAGAACATGTTTCATGCTAAATATCTTAGCTCTAGCTCTTTGGGTTCTTTAAAAGAAGATTTTTTAAGTTTTTACAATATGCATAATTATAGGGAAAAATCAATGACCCCCGGGGCGGGGCCAATTTTGACCCCAGGGCTTTTATTTGAACAAACTTGGTAGACACTCACTAGAAGATGTTTCATGCCAAATATCTAAGCTCTAGCTCTTATGGTTTTTTAAAAGAAGATATTTAAAGTTTTTTCTTTCGGTTGCCATGGCAACCAGAGTTCTGCATGGAATTAAATTCTTTGAACAATTTTTAAAGGTGACCACCAAAGGAACATTCCTGTGAAGTTTGGATGAAATTGGCTTAGTGGTTTATGAGAAGATGTCATTTAAAGTAAAAGTTTACGGACGGACGGACGACGGACGAACGACGGCCGGACGCCGGACGGACGGACGCCGTACGAAAAGCGATCACAAAAGCTCTCCCTGTCACTTTGTGACAGTTGAGGTAATAAAAGTATCGGGAAAAGACCCATTAATTTCCAGCGATTTTCACGCGAAAATTTTATCAATTAGCTTGTTTTTTCAACAAGTTTTAGTGAAACCTCATTTTCTGACAATCATGAATGGCAAAATGATTTAAAAATCTAAATTAATTTATGTCAACAATAAAGTTTTTCTGGTATTATTTTGTGTAAAAATATATGTATACAGTGGTGGCCTATGGTTACGGAGGATAATCCATTTTAACATTCAGTGATGTAAAAAAAAAAAAGGTAAAGGTCTTGTTTATTATAGTGTCACCCCTACTGAAAGGGCCAGCCATTTTGACTTATGAGACACCTTTTGCTTGCATACCATGTACCTCCCGATTCCTACCACTATGCCAGGCGCCAGGCGGATAGAAATCGGTAACCATTCATTTTAACTACCTCGTGGCTCACGAAGCGGCCATTTCGGAACGAGTCCCACGAGAAACATTCATCCTTCAATTAACGCTCCCCGTGGGGCTCGAACCTTCGACCTCCCGATCCGAAGGCGGACGCCTTAACCACTAGGCCAACGGTACCGGTTGATGTATGTATATTATCTTTGAAGCAAGGTTGCAATCTTTTTTTTTTTCACCTATAAACCAAAAAAAAAATCAAATTGTATTCAAGTTAGATATGTCAACTCATGTAAAAAAAAATTCATGAGGGTACCATTTCTGTCCATTTTCACATAACAAAGTTGCAATCGTTTTTTTCACTTTTATATCAAAAATAAATCGAATTTTAGTCTGGTTATATATGTCCAGACGAATACTTTATATTTGTGAGGGCATCATTTCCATAAACTGTACCGTGTACGTATATATATGCAGCATTTAGTGGAATGAATAGGAAAATCGAGTACAGCTTCACACAGTGTGTAAGAGATTCATCCAATCGGCAATTATTTTAGCTAATATCTTCAAAAGGGGATCAACTTTTATAAGAATTAATGTTAAATAATTAACAAAAGAACTATTCATTGACATATTTGGCTTGGAAACTGTGAATTTTTATGCCCTTTGCGAAATTTTAAGGTTTCTGGCAAATGTGAAATCGCCGATGTTCGGGGTCGAAGTTTGGAAAAGCGTGCGTTTATTTTGGAATAAAATTCTTTTACTCTTCTACTTCTCAGTTCAAAATTTGTCTGAAAAGTTATTGGAGAAAGATCTTTTTAACAGAATGGGTACATAATGATCTCAAAAAAAAAAAAAAAAAATTCATCGAAGGTGTAAAAAATTTTTAGAGTCGGGGCCATTTTCATGGGTTGGTCGGAGCACTACAAACAAACAATTTTTTATGGATGGCCTAAGTGCAAGATAGAATTATGGATCTTTGTCAGTGACCTACAATTCTGACCCTAAATGCATATGTGAAGTTTTAAATAAATATCTTTAATAGTTATTGAGATATGTAAAACTTGCAAGTAAACATTAACCAAGAGACTAAGTAGAAAAGGGGATATGAATCAGCCTTAATGCAAGATAGAGTTATGGAACTTGGTCAGTGACATACAATTATGACCCTCAAATTATGACCCTAAGTACATGTGTAAAGTTTCAAGTAAATATCTTTGAAGACCTTTAACCTTTAACCAAAATCTCTAAGTTTCAAAGGGGCAAATAATTCTGCAAATATTGCAGACAGAGTTATGCAATTTTGCAAAATGATGTACATTGTTACTATAAAAAAGTATTGTAAATTTCAATTGAATATCTCAAGCAACAATTGAGATATTTGACTTTACAAAAACTTTAACCAAAATTTCTAAGTTAACTAGAAATGTGTCCATAGGACACGGGTGCCCCCACCGCGCCACTGTTCTGTCAATCTTTTTACTAAGTCAAGGGAAATAACTCTACAAATACTTGATAAATCCACAAGCGAATCCCCAGGTGCAAATCTAAATATGCTGAGCAACCTGCCCATAAGGTTTAATGACTATGTCAAATCCTTTTGAGTAACTTGCGACACAAGTTGAAAATTGCAAAATTTTACTAAGTCAAGGACAATAACTCTGAAAATACTAAAAATATCCAGACGAAAATACCCTGGTGCACAACTGCACATGCTGATCAATATTCCTGTAAAGTTACATGACTCTAGGTCAAATACTTTTTGAGTTACGTGGGACACATGTTGAAAATTGCAAAATTTTACAAAGTCAAGGGCAATAACTCTGAAAATACTAAAAATATCCAGACGAAAATACCCAGGTGCGCAACTACACATGCTGATCAACATTCCTGTAAAGTTTCATGACTCTAGGTCAAATACTTTTTGAGTTACGTGCGACACAAGTTGAAAATTGCAAAATTTTACTATGTCAAGGGCAATAACTCTGAAAATACTAAATATATCCACACGAAAATACCCAGGTACACAACTAAACATGCTGATCAACATTCCTGTAAAGTTTCATGACTCTAGGTCAAATACTTTTTGAGTTACGTGCAACACAAAAGTGAACTGACGAACGGAAGGACGGACGGACGGACAAGGGTAAATCTAAATGCCCGCCACTAACGTGGGGGCACAAAAAGGGGCATAATTCTGTCAATATTGTAGGCAGAGTTATCCAACTTGTCAATCTGATGTACCTTGTTACTATAAATAAGTATTGTAAGTTTCAATTGAATATCTCAAGCAATAATTGAGATATTTGACTTTACAAAAAACTTTAACCAAGGCAGACGCCGACGCTGACCCGACGCCGACGCCGGGGCGACTACAATAGCTCTCATATTCTTCGAATAGTCGAGCTAAAAATCACTGGCACACAATACACGAATGACTTCACATACCCAAGGTATACTATTTTTCCATGATTGCTAAAAGAAGTACACAGTTTAATGGGCCAGTTACACAGACAGTCGTCCCAATCTTCTTTTAAATTTTTTAAATTAACGCGTTATAATCGGTTGTCATGTGTAAATTTTAAATTTCGGTTTTTTTGTGTAAACGGCCCCTTCCGGGGCTAAAAGAAATCCAAAACCCCGGGGTTGGATCGTAAAAATTTGCTAAAATACCCAACCCTTTTTTATGTTTAAAAATTTGGAAAGCAAAATCGGCGTAAGCTGATTAATCACTTTTTTGATACTGGGTAAATAAAGTGGTTTAAAAACCCCTTCCCGTCAATAGGGCCCGGGGGTTTCAAAATTTCTTTAAATTTTTGTTCAAAATCGGGCGATTTTAGGGATAAAAAGGGGCTCCAAAATTTTTGTTGATATGGGTTGGTGTGGGTTATTTGTAAATATTTTAAACCGTTCGGGGTTTTTAAAACCATGTTTAAAAATCCCAATTGGTTTTTTTTCCCCGGGGCCAAAATTGTTTTTCCCCCAAAAATACCCTTTGAAAAGGAAAAACCCCAGGTAAAATTAAAGGTTGGGAAAATCCGTAAAAATAAACGTTGTCATCGGTTCACCATAATTTGGCAAAAAAAACCTACTGATAAATTCCCCGAGGGGTTGTGTAACGGGGGTGTTTATATAAAATTTTCCCTTTTTTCTCAGTTTCTTGTTCCTGGTGTTTATCCTAGCTTAGACTGATAGGATGTAATTTAACCCCTTTCATTGTCTGAGTTATAAAACTCTCACTGATCACACGGGAAATACACGGGCATGCTTTAAAAATTTTATAAAAAATCTTTACTTTACAACATTACACTTTGAAACTTTCTAAATCCAGCACTTTTTTCCAATTTTTATTTCCCAAATTTGGGAAAATCATCAATATGACATCCAGAAGCCAAATATACAATATCTAACTTATGACTTGTAAAAATGTGACTCCAATATGTGTAATGTTCAATATGTGATATCCAATATACTATCTCTAAAATGTGACTTTTAATATCATCCCAATATTTATATATGTACTCTCTTATATGTGTTCTACCATATGCTCTCTCTAACATGTGCTCTCCAACATGTTCCCTATTAATATGAAAGTTCTCCATTATGAATACTTTAAAATATGTGATCTCCAGTATGTGTTCATGTATAAATTTACTTAAAATAGCTTTAAGAATAAACATACTTCATAGTGATATTTGTAAACTTTTATCAATATCATAACTGTAATATTATTCAATTTAATAGTAAACTCCCAGTAGTAAGACTTCTTATTACAAGATTGCAGAATCAATTTGATCAATTTAATTTTCAATTTAAACATTTCCTTAAGTTCTGACTATATAACTGTATTTTAAAGCCCCCCCCCCCCCCGAAGTAAGATTAAATTTTTTTTGGGAATGTTGGTCGGTCTGGCGTCGGGAGACCACAAAGGTTTTCCCTGATTAATTTTAAAAAAAATTTACCAAAAATCTTCAAAATTTCAAATTGATCATAACTAAAAAAATACCCCTATTGATTTTTACCTTTTTAGGTCAAGGGTTTTTGGAGCCTTAAAAGTCAGAAGGTTTTTTGCTGAATTTTTTTGGAAACTACAAAACTCATACCACTTCTATTATAAAAGTGATATGCCATAACACCCATGAGTCGCTATTTTCTTTTTTGGTCACTAGGGCTAAGGGATAGGTACAGGGGGTTTAAATTTTCAAAATGGTTTTCCCAAAAATTTTCTTTGGAAAATATTTATTCCCGAGTCCCCAAATATTTCACATATTGATTGATCATAACTAGTAGATGACCCCTATTGATTTTGGGGTCACTGTGTCATGGTCATGGTCACATGGGCATTAAATGTCAGAATTGTTTCTGCTGATTATCTTGAAAACTATTGATCATAAAGTTTGTATATGTCACATAGTGATTTGTCATAAATAGTAGATAACCCCTATTGATTTTGGGATCTATTGGTCAAAGGTCAAGATCTCAGGGGCCTTAAATGTGAGAATGGTTTCCGCTGATTATCTTGAAAATTATTCATTACAACATCTTCATATTTCACATACTGCTTGGTCATAACTTGTAGATGACCATTATTGATTTTGGGGTCACTAGATCAAAGGTCAAAGTCACAAGGGTCTCAAATGTTAAAATTGTTTCTGCTCAATATCTTGGAAACTGTTCTTCATATTTCACATACTGATTGTGCAGCAACTCCTTGAAGGGCGTTTCCCAGCACTCCATTCTCCATTCGAGCCAGGTCTAACAAAGCTTGTCCATAACAGAAGTAGGCATCTGCATACACTATTAATTTTAGGCTCACTAGGTCAAAGGTCAAGGTCACTGGGGCCTTGATTTGTAGTAAGGCTTCCACTCATTATCGTAAAAGCAATTTATCATGTTTCACATAGTGATTGGTCATGACTAGTAGAAGACTTCTATTGGTATTAGGGTCACAAGGTCAAAGGTCAAGATCAGAGGGGCTTTAAATGTCAGAATGGTTACAGCATATTACCTCAAACATTGTTCGTTACAAACTTTTCTAATTTTTCATACTGACTGCTCATAACTAGTACATGACCCCTAGAGATTTTAGGGTCACTAGGTCAAAGTCAAGGTTACTGGGGTTTAAAATGTCAGATTGGTTTCCCCTTATTATCTTGAAAACAATTTATCACAAAATCTTCATATTTCACATATTGATTTGTCATAACCATTAGATGACCCTTATTGACTTTGGGTTAACTAAGTAAGAAAAAGGTCAAGGTCACAGGTCCCTTAAATGTCAGACTGGTTTCCACTTATTATCTTGAAAACCATTGATCAATTTATCACAAAGTCTTCATATTTCACATATTGATTAGTCAGATCTAGATGATGTCCCCTATTGATATTGGGATAACTATAGCAAAGGTCAAGGTCACAGGGGCCTTAAATGTCAGAATGGTATTTTCTTATCCTCATGAAAACTATCATTAAATCTTCATATTTCACATATTGAATAGTCATATGTAGCAGATGACCCCTATTGATTTTGGGATCACTAGTTAAAAGGTCAAGGTCACAGGGGCATGTAAATATGGTTTCTGCTTATGACTGTAGCAGATGTGAATTTTAACAAGTTATTAAATTCTAACTTTTCACTATTTATCATTTTTTAAACATGATGGGTCTCTAAATCATTTATTGAATCCCATGTGGTGGGTCTTTAAAGTTCGTAAAGGTGAACTGTAATCAATATTTCCCACAGACTTTCCTTATTGTTGATTGGATCTTTCGTTTCATCTCGTCTAGTCGGAACTTGTGTTTCAATTGCTTGTGGTCACATGGTTTAACATGTTTAACTTGAATTGAGTTGTTGTAAATGGTGTTGATTAATTTAAGTTTGTAAGGATTTGATATAAATTTAATAGGTTGGATATAGGATTGAGGTTGGTATAAGCACAGTAGTTATCCACAGTGTGACAGTTGACAGTGGAGTGTTTTTGTCAGGGTACTTGTTTTACAAACAAGATCCAGACATTATGACAGTATTATATCATATTGTACAGTCTTATACAGTGATATACTGACCTGTGTATAAATATTTGTATTAGTCTTTGAGTGGACCCACTGGTAAATAAAGCAGAAATATATGTGAACCATATCAAGCCTTGGTTTTATGTAAACCCCCAATCTGCTAGATTACCTTGAAAACTTTTTATCATAAAGTCTTCTTCATACTTT
Organism: Ruditapes philippinarum; assembly: GCF_026571515.1. Lineage (NCBI taxonomy): Eukaryota > Metazoa > Mollusca > Bivalvia > Venerida > Veneridae > Ruditapes > Ruditapes philippinarum. The sequence continues at coordinate 243,167 of NW_026853110.1, read as the reverse complement.
ACATATTTATTAGTCATAACAGGGTCACTTGTTCAAAGGTCAAGGTCTTTACATTTCACATATTGATTGGTTATAACCAGTAGGTCATTATTTTTCTTTTTTTCCATAACTGAACTCTTCCATTTACCCATTTATGGCAAGTTGCTATAACAAAATTACCAATAATGGAAATCCAGGGTTGGAAAGGGGAGCATAGGTGTTGTTCTACATTTCTTGTTTCCAGTATGAAGTCATACGGGCAAACAAGGAATAACCTTGACCTTTAAACTAGTGACCCCATTATGACTAATAAATATGTGAAATAAGAAGACTTTGTAATAAAAAAATTTGCAAGATACAGTGTTCGAAATTAGCAGTAGTCCGATAGCCCCTGACTACTAAATTTCTCCTTGGGCTACCAACTTTTCACAGTAACAAGCCCGACAAGGCTTCTGTATTTTTAGAGGCAATATAGACAACTGTTTTGAACAAATGAAACGTGCTAGTGAAATGTCTTTTGGGCTAGTGAATATTCCAATCTGGTAGTCCGACCAGCCTAGTTGATTCAAATCCTAATTTCTTACACTGAAGATAATAAGCGGAAACAGTATTTACATTTAAAGTTACATTTAATAAATTTCATGAAAACAGAAATAGCGACATTTCATTAATAAATTGGGTTTCATATCGACTCCAGATCTTATTTTGGTGTCCAGACGACCAAAATGAGTTTTATGTGCATAAAATGTGCAACCTCATTTTGGCGAATTCGGAAGTACAATATCAGTTTGCATGAGAAACTCCGCCTTCAGATCATCCGTATATCAATGTTAAATCAACAAACATGACTATAGGTAGCAGTCCTAATTTAACGGTATATTTCCGCATTGTAACGGATGTTTTCATACAAATTTAATCTTTTTTATGGGATGATTATTTTTTCTAAAACCCAGGTCTAGTGCACCGTGAAGCTTAAACGGTTAAAGTGTGTTTGCACAAGATAATCATATATTTTCTGTGTTCCGAATAGCAACCATAACAACACTGTGACGTAGCGCATACACAAGCTAATTATAGTCTTCATTTGCATGTTAAAATTCGTATACGAACTTTAGTGTTACCGTGGGGTTTTCCATTTAAAACCATAATTTATGAACAATATTTGATGAGATTTACAACGATACTGTTTCAAAGGTTAATGAAACTATAGAATGCTTGGTTTTTAGGCCGACGGCAAAAATATGTTTGCATATTTATTTAATGTAGCTTTAAGGCCCCTGTGACCTTGATTTTTTAACTAGTGATCCTAAAATCAATATTGGACATCTACTACTTATGACCAATCAATATGTTGGGCGTCCTTGGCTGAGTGTTTAAGCTCGTTGACTTCAAACCACTTGCCCCTTACCGCTGTGGGTTCAAATTCCCACAGGAACTTTTGGATTCTTTCATGTGAGGAAGCTATGTGAAAGTATGTGAAATATGAAGACTTTGTGATAAATAGCTTTCAAGATAATAAGCAGAAACCATTCTAACATTTAGAGCCTGTGTAACCTTGACCTTTGACCCAGTGACCCCAAAATCAATAGGGGTCATCTACTAGTAATGTCAACCAGTATGTGAAATATGAAGATTTTGTGAGAAATAGTTTCCAACATAATCAGAGGAAACCATTCTGACATTCAAGGCCCGTTAAACCTTGACTTTTGACCGAGTCAACCAAAATCAAAAGGGGTCATCTACAAATCATGACAAATCAGTATGTGAAATGTGAAGATTTTGTGATAAGAAGTTTCCTAGATAATCAGCAAAAAATGTTTTGACATTTATGGCCCCTTAAACCTTGACCTCTGTTCTAGTGGCCCCAAAATCAATAGGGGTCATCTAATAGGTATGACCAATCAGTATGTGAATTTTAAAACTTTCTGATGAATAAATTTGAAGATAATCAGCAGAAAACATTATGACATTTAAGGCACCAGTGACCTTGACATGTAGGGTTGATTTTGGAGTCATCTTAATGAGTTATCACCAATCAATATGTGAAATATGAAGACTTTGTGATAGTTTTCAAGGTAGTAATAAGAGGAAACCATTCTGACATTTAACGCCCCTGTAACCTTGACCTTTGACCTAGTGACCCTAAATAGGAATCATCTATTAGTTATGACTAATCACTATGCAAAATATGAAGACTTTGTGATAAATATTTTTTCAAGATAATAAGGGTAAACCATACTACAATAATGGAGAAAGGTCAAGGTCTTAGGGGCCTTGAATTGTGATCATGATCTTTCTCCAAGTGACCCCAAAATCAATATGGGTCATCTACTAGTTATGACCAATCAGTATGTAAAAATATGAAGATTTTGTGATAAATAGTTTGCAAGATAATCAGCTGAAACTGTTCTGACTTTCTGTGACCTTGACTTTGACCTAGTGACCCAAAAATCAATAGGGGTCATCTACTACCTATTTCTGATCACCGTGTGACATATGAAGACTTTGTAATGGTTTTCAAGATAATCATTGAAAACCATTTTGACATTTAAGGCCCCTGTGACCTTGACCTTTAACATATTGACCCCAAAGTCAACAGGGGTCATCTACTAGAAATGACCATTAACTAAATGGTCATTAAGTGAAATATGAAAACTTTATGAGGAAGAGTTTTCAAGATAATCAGCGGAACCCATTCCATATTTAAGGCCCCTCTCACCTCAAGCTGTGACCTAGTGACCTCAAAATCAAAAGGGGTCATCTACTAGTTTTGACCAATAACTATGTGAGATATGAAGACTTTGTGATGAATAGTTTTCAAGATAATCAGGGGAAACCATTCTGATTTTTAAGGCCCCTGTGACCCCCAAACTTTGACTTAGTGACCCCAAAATCAATAGGGGTCATCTACTAGTTATGACCAATCCCTATGTGAAATATAAAGACTTTGTGATGAATAGTTTTCAAGATAATCAGCGGAAACAATTCTGACATTTAAGGCCCGTTACCTTGACCTTTGACCTAGTGATCCAAAAATCATTAGGGGTCATCTACTAGTTATGACCAATCACTATGCAAAATATAAAGACTTTGCGATGAATAGTTTTCAAGATAATCAGTAGAACCTATTCTGACATTTGACCTTTACCTTTGATCCCAAAATCAATAGGGGTCATCAACTAGTTATGACCAATCACTTTGTGGAATATGAAGACTTTGTGATGAATAGTTTTCAAGATAATCAGCAAAACCATGTGGTCTACCGATGGACAGACCGACCAACTGACCAATCCTCATTAGCAAAACAATATACCCCCTCATCTTCGAAGGGGGGCATAAAAATGTGTTCACATTAAAACTGTTATTATAACAACTTTAAAACAATTTTATTACCCTCCTTTCTCCAGCATAACTTTTCTCTCATAGTCTTTTAGAAACATAGGCTTTTCTTTGGACTTTTTATTCTTCTGCCCTCCCTCATAATCACCGTCATCTGAAACAATTTCAATACTAGAACTCCTTGAGTCGGATGTGTCGCTTTGTGAACAGTATAGCTGTCACTTAGGCATTTTCTTCTTAAATATAAGTTATTTATAAACACCGCTCTATTTTCTTCTTAAATATAGGTTATTTATAAACACCGCTCTATTTTCTTCTTAAATATAGGTTATTTATAAACACCGCTCTTACAATATACATGAACCTTGAATTTTAGTGGCATTTGAATTGATTGTAACAATGTTACATCAGGATATAGTAGAAATGTGTCCATAGGACAAGGGTGCCCCCACACTCCACCTATTTGTCAATCTTATGTCTCTAGGTCAAATTTTTTTTTCGCTACATGTGCTTAAGTTGAAAACTAAAAATCTTTTATTAAGTAAAGGGCAAATACTACAAATACTGAATAAATCTGCAAGAAAACCCCAAGGTGCATAAGTACACATGCTGACCAACATTCTTGTAAACTTTCAGGACTACAGGTCATAAAGTTTTTTAGTTACATGCGACACAAGTTGAAAATTGGAAATTTTTACTAATTCAAGGGCAATAACTCTAAAAATACAAATACTAAATATAGCCACAAAAAAATACCCAGGTTCACAACTACACATGCTGATTAACATTCCTGTAAGGTTTCATGACTCTAGGTCAAATATTTTTTGAGTAACATGCGACACAAGTTGAAAATTGCAAATTTTTACTAAGTCAAGGGCAATAACTCTAAAAATACTAAGAATATCCATACGAGAATACACAGGTGCACAACTACACATGCTGAGCAACATTCTTGTAAGGTTTCATGACTCTAGGTCAAATATTTTTTTAGTAACGTGCGACACAAGTTGAAAATTGAAATTTTTACTAAGTCAAGGGCAATAACTCTAAAAATACTAAATATATCCACATGAAAATACACAGGTGCACTACTTCACATGCTGATCAACATTCCTGTAAGGTTTCATGACTCTAGGTCAATTACTTTGTGCGACACGAAAGGGGAACGGAAGGACGGAAGGATGGTACTTATGTGACTTTTCCTTTGATCTTTTTGGCCATTTATAGTCGCACAAGGCTTGAAAAAAGACACACAAGTAAAAACGGAATGAATAGGATCAAAGAGAATTTACCTTTACTATTGTTCTCCAAGTCACATTTATTTGAACAAACTTGGTAGACACTGACTAGATGATGTTTCATGCCAAATATTTAAGCTCTAGCTCTTTCGGTTTTCTAAAAGAAGGTAATTAAAGTTTTTTCTTTTGGTTGCCATGGCAACCAGAGTTCTGCTTAGAACAATTTTTTTAAGTTGACTATCAAAGGACCATAACTGTGAAGTTTGGATGAATTTGCTTAGCGGTTTATGAGGAGATGTTTTTTAAAGTAAAAGTTTACAGACGGACAGAAGCAAGTTCTTATAAATTGGTACTTAAGTGACTACTATCCCATTTTATTCTCTATTGTTCTAAATAGCCACATAAGCCCAATAAGCCACATAAACCCAAAACGGAATGAATGACATCAAAAGAAATTTACTGTTACCTATTGTTCTCATAGCCTCCTAAGTACCTATTTTTCAGTACGGATGAACTGACGAAGGACAGACGCCAGATGAAAAGCGATCACAAAAGCTCACCATGTCACTTTGTGACAGTTGAGCTAAAAATCATGGAGTAACGGTTTTTGTGCACTGCACTTCTCAATGAGATCTATCATCCTAAGAAGTTTGGAAGACACTCACTAGAAAATGCTTAATATCTAAGCTCTAGCTCTGGGTTTTTTAAAAGAAGATTTTTTTTAAGTTTTAACATTATATACATATAAGGAAAATCAATAACCCCCTTGGGCAGGGCAGAATTGACCCAGGGCTTTTATTTGTACAAACTTGGTAAAAACCCATTACAAGATGTTCCAAGCCTTATATCTAAGCTCTAGCTCTTTGGGTTTATTAAAAGAAGTTTTTTAAATATACATATAAAGACTAGAAATGTGTCATCATGCCACGGATGCCCCCGCATGCAGCCAAAATTTCAAATGTTATAATATTTAGTTCCAAATTTGTTTGCACAAATTATTTTTTTCATTCTAAGTTCAAAGCCCTTAAAACTTTTCAATGTTAACACAAACCATTTTTATACAATGTTCAGGGCTGCCAACAGCAAATTGCAAAATCAGCGGAAAATACGCCGGGGGTTAAGGGGGCTGCGCAAGCCCCCTTTGCAGGTCCAGGGCAGAGCCCTGGTGGGGGACCAGGGGGGCAGCCCCCGGAAGCTCCTGGATTCTGATAATTTGGTATGCCCTAAAATCAATTTCCTGGACTCTAAATTTGACAAATATCCAACATTTTGACGCATTTTGACAACAGACAAGAGCGACAATGTAAACTGTAATTTGATTGGTTATTCTAAAATAGAATACCGGAAAAGACTCGATATGACTGTGGAAGTGGTTTCGTATATTGGAAGTAATAATACAAAGGCGTTGTGTAGGTTCGATCTGTATTGACTCTCGATTCGATGTGTACAAAATCTCAACAGTAATATATAAACAATAACAACATACGTCAGAAGTGACGTTGACGTCAAATAGCGCGGTAAGACGTAACGTAGATAATAGCGTACATATATGTAGTTATCTTGCGGACATACTGGGGGCCGCGAAATGTTTAACACTTATTACACAAAGATTTAAGAATATTTAAGCAGTATGTTCAGAAATAACTTATCAGCAATATCAAAGAGTAATTTAAATAAGTAAGTATCGTCTCTAAGCATTCATTTGGCAAAAATATTATGGTTATTAATCTTTAAAATACAGTTTTTTAAAGAGTCACTTTGTATGAATATAATTTCATAGTTAAAGTTCTGTAACTTCCAAAGGAAAAAGTTTCACTATCGGTCTATTGGTAACACCACTGTCTGTTCTAATTTTCGCCGACCGAACGAGTCCATCTCTCCCGAACACGAGTTGTTCAACGACCGCCAATTTCCATTGTGCACGTGGTACGTCATCGTGAACTTGTACTACGTCACCAACTGATATGGATTGTTTATTTTTTCCGGATGTACGATGTTGTTCACGAAGAGCAGTTAGGTAATCATGTCTCCATCTCTTACGGAAGTCTTCTATGATTTTAATCTGAACTCTGGCACGTTGTGTAATGTTCTGTTGTTTCCCAAGGCTCAAACTTAGGTCCGTTTCATCAACAGTGTCATGATACGGTAATGTAGTAATGCGTCTACCATATAAAAGATGGGCTGGTGTTAATGGTTCTGGTTCTGGGCGATTGCCGGACGAGACATATGTTAACGGACGGTCATTCATAACGGCTTCTATCTCGGTTATGACAGTCTGCAAAGAGTCGTATGTAACGTAGGTACGGCCTAGGGTTTTCTTGAGTGCTGTCTTTGTGAGTCCAATCAACCTTTCCCACCATCCTCCATACCAAGGTGCACGCTTAGGAATGAATTTCCATGTGGTACCATGACTGGTAAGTGTGTGATGTACATGTCGGGACTCGAACAAACGTGTTATATGGTTGGATGCAGCCATAAATGTTGAAGCATTATCAGAGATCATGACATGTGGTAAAGATTTTCGGCTGCTGAATCTTCTAAATGCTTGTAGAAAGGAGTCTTCTGTCAAATCTGGCACGAGTTCTAAGTGCACCGCTCGTGTGGAGGCACACGTAAATAAACAAATATATGCTTTTGTTTCAATTCCGTCTTTAGTTCTGACATAAAGTGCGCCTGTAAAGTCTACACCTGTCACTGTAAATGGCACTGTATCTTCTACTCGATATCTGGGTAATGGAGGAGGATCTGGGGATGAGTATGCTTGGCCAACTACCTTCCGGCAAGTGACACATTTGCGAAGAATTGTCTTTATACATTGACGAATAGCAGGTATCCAAAACTTCTGTCGTATATAAGTAATTGTAGAATTTACTCCAGCATGTAGTATTTTTTGATGGCAATGAAGTACAATCAAACGGGTCAACTTATGTTTTGATGGTAACAGGTAAGGGAATTTCGAACTCTCGACCAGTGGGGCATTGTGAATTCGACCTCCGCAACGGATTCCGCCATCGTTATCTAAAAATAGTCGAAGTTGTTTGACAAGCTGTGAGCGGGATTTACTTGATCTCATGTTGCTGATCTCTGCTGGATAAGTACTGGACTGACAGTCTATTAGCCATAATTTCTCAGCTTGAAGTAATTCATTGGGGGACAGGGGTTCGAGTCTCTTTTTAGAACGTTTGCTGTTTTGTATGAATCTCATCACATATGCAGTAACACGTAATAGTTTCTGGTATGAACCGAATCTGTCAATATCAATAACTCTATGAATGCCTTGCTCGCTAGTTGTGGTAACAGTACTGATAGTGCTAGGGTCTGGACTGGAAGTGTTGGTTTCATGACCGGAAGTGTCATATAAGGAAGCTGTAAGTACTGTTGCATCTTTTGGATTCCATGTAGGCCATTTTGATTGATTGTTGATCCAGGATGGTCCATATTGCCAAAGGCTGTTATTGACAAACTGGGTCGCTGTTATACCACGGGTAAGTAAATCTGCTGGGTTAAAGTTGGTTGGACAGTATTTCCATTTCCGGTCCCCGGTCAGTTTTTGTATTTCTTCGACTCTGTTCCTCACGAAGCGGGGTAAAGTTTTAACTGTTTCTAACCAATGTAAAACAATCTGACTGTCTGACCAAAGATAGAAATTTGTGTGTTTTAATGTCTTCTTTATGTGGCTTAAAAGTCGAGCACCTATTACAGCTGCCATTAATTCTAGTCGGGGTAACGTAAGTTTTTTAAGAGGTGCCACACGATTCTTTGCCATAATTAGTGATGAATTTTGACCATTGGAAAGGTAAGCTGCAGCTCCATATGATGACTGACTAGCATCTACAAACACGTGTAAGGTAGTATGTGAATGGTCGTCTGCTTGTCTAATTTTCTCGTCTGCTCCGGGAAAATAGCAACGTCTGTATTGTGTGGTGGATAGTGTAGTCAAATATGAAGCAAGATTTTTCCACATCTTTTGTATATTTGCTGGAAGTGGAGTATCCCAATCAAACTTTTCTTCCCAAATTTGTTGCAATATAATCTTAGCACGTACCGTAACCGGACTAAGTAGACCAAGAGGATCGAACATTTTTGACGTCTGTCGCAAGATTTCTCGTTTCGTTGTAGTATCTGTGACTGGTATATAGGTTTGTTGGAAAGTCAACATATCTGTTTCTGTATTCCATCGCATTCCAAGTATCTTTGTGATTTTATCTCTATCTTGTAAGTCGTAGTTTAAGGCTAAATTTCGTAGTTTCTGGCTATTTGAATTCCAAGAGCGTAAGTTAAAGTTTGCAAACGACATAAGCTTTCGTGAATCATGGAAGTAAGCAAGTGCCTGGTTTCCATCTTCAAAGCTTGACAAAACGTTGTCCACGTACAAATCTCTTCTTAAAATACTACTGACCCATACATCACTGTTACTTGCTAGATGTTTTAAAATTGTTGCATTAAGAATGAACGGGGAACATGTTGCACCAAACAGAACTGCTTTAAACCTGTAGGTGATCAAAGTACTGTCGGGATTTTTGGGGTCACTTAACCAAAGAAATCTTGTTACATCTCTGTCTTCTTCTGCCAGCTGTATTTGTAGAAAAGCCTTCTCTATGTCGGTAGTAACAGCATATCTATGTAACCGAAAACGGATAAGAATTTGAGTAAGATCGTTAAGCTCTGGTGGCGTAGACTTCAAACAGTCATTTAAGCTTGGTTGGTTACGTGACTGATGACAACTACAATCATATACGATGCGTATCGGTGTTGTGACTGAGTCTTTCTTGACGCCGTGGTGGGGAATGTAATGTATCTTGTGTTGGGGTGTGATACCTTCGTCTACCTTCTCAATAAAACCTCTCTTTTCTTGATCATTGATTATTTCTCCATACGTTTGTAGACTACTAGGATCTTGACGTAAACGTCTGATTACGTTTTCAGTGCGTTTCTTGGTGATGTCATAATTAGTTGGTAAGATAGCGTGATCTTCTTTCCAAGGCAGTTTGGCTGTGTAACGTCCGTTATTGTAGGTGATTGAATAACGCTGGTAGTTTTCTAGGTATGTAGATTCAGGGTTCTCTTTTTCTTGAGATATACCCAGGGACTCGAGCTTCCAAAATCTCTCAATATCAAAGGAATCTGGGGAGGACGTTAGAATGTTCAATAAATGGGTGGACGTTTCTTGTGTGGGTACTGGAGCCTGTTGGAATGTGGACGCTGTAAGTGTAGAAATCGGAAGTTGGTGTTGTCCTGACGCTGGAAAGTTGGAAACCGGAAGTGGACCGGATAAAAGATATCCAAGTCTCGACTGCACTGCTGTTGGACCATTCCCTCGGACTACCTTATCTTGAACAATTTTCCAATATGAATCTGCTCCAATCAGTAACGATATCTCAAAATCTCTGTCATTTGTAACTGGATGAGCTAGCTTTAAACCATGCAAGTATGGGAGGGCTAATATATTCTGATTAATATTTCGCAGCGGTACGGCTATCTTTGGAACAATCAAAACATCAATGCATATTTTCTCATTGTCGTCTGTAATAAGTTGTATACAACATTTCCTCATGTGTCGTACTCTTTGGCTAGTATCACCAAACGATGCTAAATGAACGACTTCACTTCCGGTCTGCTCAATTTGTAGTTTCTCCGCTAATTCTTCAGTGATAAAAGAACGCTGAGCTCCCTCATCAAAAAGAATATTTGTTTCCATTGAAACGCTGTTAAAACATATCTTTGCAACGGCTGTCTTCAGAAGAACGTCATGTCTTAGCTGAGTGGTAGAGTGTAGAATTGCAGCTTCGGGTTGATTTGAAACACCGGAAGTAGCTGGTATGGTGAAACTTGCGGCATTGGGATTGAGCTTTGAGTTTGATTGCTTGGCAGATTTGTCACAGATACTTGAATGATGTTTGCGCTGACAGTGACGACATCTATTTGTGGAACGACATGCCGATACTTGATGTTTCCGTAAACAGTTAAAACACAAATGTTCTCTTTTTACAATATCTATACGCGATTCATATGATGTAACCTTTCTGCACTCGTTTGGGGAATGTTCATCATTACAAAAGGGACAAACTTTCTTGAAAATTTTCCGAAAATTGACGTCTTTCTTACGTTCATTTTTACGTTCATTTGTACTTTGTCTGGTTCCAGTAAAGAATGACGCTGTGGGAATATGAACATCAGGTTCACGGTTGATAATATCACTAGTAGAAATACCTGCTTCCATGAAAGAAATTTCTTTACAGATAGCTGACCTTAACTCTTGTAATTCCCAGTTTACACTGCGATGTTCACGTGCCATATTTTGCTTCATTATGCCTGGTAACTTCTCTAAGATTATTGGTATTAATAAGCTACCGTAAGATTCCTGTGACTGCCCAAGTGATTCTAAACCTCTGATAAAAGTTTCCATTTTATCATAAAAACATTGTAAACTTACTACATTGTTGCTAGGTCTTGGAAGTTCAAGCAAGGACTGCATGTATCTATGAATTATCTTCTGTGGTTGTCCGAAGCGCTCCCTTAGTAGACTCACTGCCTTTAAATAGTTCGCATTCGTCAAAGGAAACCCGTCTATACACCGTGCTGCTATACCTTGAACCAGAGATCGCAAGTAGTTGAACTTCTGAACGTCCGATAACGTAGAATTCAGATGAATAGATGACTCATAAGAGTCCCAGAAAGTCTGCCAGTTGGTAAGATCTCCGTCAAAATTAGGTATGGTAAGTTTTGGAAGTTTATGTTGCGCAAATGTACTCGAACTCGTATGTCGCGGTACCATAGGGTTTTCTTCTTGATCAACGGAACTATTGTTTGTAAAGTCTTGAGTATGTTTCCGGTAAGTCTCACTTAACTTTTGAATCCTCAGATCCAAATCGTATGAATATTCTTCACTTTCCACGATTTCTGTTTCAATATCGTCACACTGATTTATGATTTTTTCATTCAATCCTTTGATTATCGTAGCTTTCTCTGTCAGATAATCTATGAGTGATGAAATTTCTAGAGATGACATTTCCTCATTTTGATCAATTGCGGCTAATTTTCTCTGCACAATTCTGCGATGACCTTCTCTTGTTGAAATAAGCTTCTGTAGATTCATGATTAGTCAATAACTATACAAACGGCACCAATGTGGAAGTGGTTTCGTATATTGGAAGTAATAATACAAAGGCGTTGTGTAGGTTCGATCTGTATTGACTCTCGATTCGATGTGTACAAAATCTCAACAGTAATATATAAACAATAACAACATACGTCAGAAGTGACGTTGACGTCAAATAGCGCGGTAAGACGTAACGTAGATAATAGCGTACATATATGTAGTTATCTTGAGGACAATGACCAATGAGAAAAGCGCTTACAGACGTACCATAGGCGGCTAGCGTAACGATAAAAGCCGAAGCGTGCCGGTTTTTGGGTACTGTATAAAATATGACGAATGAATTTATTGTCTTTGTCGAATTTACATCGATCTAAAAAATGACCCAGGAGCTCACGAAATCCGCGGATTTTCGCGGATCCGCGGAAAATCGGCAGCCCTGAATGTTCAAGGCACTGAAATTATTCAGTCTTAACCATTTTTATACAATATTCAAGGCACTGAAATTATTCAGTCTTAACCTTTTAAAAACAGCATATTGCATATTTGTAGCCAACATAATGGCTATATACATTGCCATAAAAGTATGAGTGCTGAAACTGAAAGTTCAAATTTTTTCCAACATTCAGGAAAGATAAGTTTGTCTAAAATCATTGAACCACGACCAAATTCAAACTTAAACTGCTTATTCCTAAGATGTATCTATATTATTTTCAAAGTGAAAGGGACATAACTCTGCCAAAAAATCATCGAACCATGACCAAATTCCAACTTGACCTGCGCATTCCTTTGACATATCCATTTGTCAATTTTGAGTTGAATATGTAACACTGTTGGGTTGATAATGAACAGAAACTGTAAATTTCATATCATTTTCAAAGTGAAAGGGGCATTACTCTGCCAAAAATCATTGAACCATGACCAGACTCGAACTTGGTCTGCGCATTCCAAAAACATATCCATATGTCAAATTTGAGTTGAATGTGTAATATTGTTGGGGAGATAATAAACGGAAACTGAAAATTTCATATTATTTTTAAAGTGAAAGGGGCATAACTCTGCCAAAAATCATCGAACCATGACCAAATTTGAAATTGACCTGCGCATTCCTTTGACGTATCAATATGTCAAATTTGAGTTGAATGTTTAATACTGTTGGGGAGATAATAAACAGAAACTGAAAATTTCATATTATTTTCAAAGTAAAAGGGGCATAACTCTGCAAAAAATCATCGAACCATGACCAAATTTGAACTTGACCTGCGCATTCCTTTGACGTATCGATATGTCAAGTTTGAGCTAAATGTGTTGTACCATTGGGGAGATAATGAACGGAAACTGAAAATTTCATATTATTTTCAAAGTGAAAGGGGCATAACTCTGCCAAAAATCATTGAACCATATCCAAATTTGAACTTGACCTGCGCATTCCTTTGACGTATCCATATGTCAAGTTTGAGTTGAATGTGTTGTACCATCGGGGAGTTAATGAATGGAAACTGAAAATTTCATATTATTTTCAAAGTAAAAGGGGCATAACTCTGCCAAAAATCATTGAACCATGACCAAATTTGAACTTGACCTGTATTTTCTCATGACATATCAAAATGTCAAGTTTGAGTTAATTGTGTTGTACCGTTGGGGAGATAATGAACGGAAACTGAAAATTTCATATTATTTTCAAAGTAAAAGGGGCATAACTCTGCCAAAAATCATCGAACCATGACCAATTTCGAACTTGACCTGTATTTTCTCAAGACATATCCATATGTCAATTTTGAATTGAATGTTTTGAACCGTTGGGGAGATAATGAACGGAAACTGAAAATTTCATATTATTTTCAAAGTAAAAGGGGCATAACTCTGCCAAAAATCATCGAACCATGACCAATTTCGAACTTGACCTGTATTTTCTCAAGACATATCCATATGTCAATTTTGAATTGAATGTTTTGAACCGTTTGGGAGATAATGAACGGAAACTGAAAATTTCATATTATTTTCAATGTAAAAGGGGCATAACTCTGCCAAAAATCATCGAACCATGACCAATTTCGAACTTGACCTGTATTTTCTCATGACATATCCATATGTCAAATTTGAGTTCAATATGTGCAAGGGTTATTAAGATAATGAACGGAAACTGATGATGACGGAAGGACGGAATGACGGAACAGGGTAACACTATATGCCCCTGCCATTATATGGCGGGGTCATAAAAATCAATGAACCCCCGGGGCAAGGCCAATTTTGACCTCAGGGCTTTTATTTTAACAAACTTGGTAGACACTTAGTAGAAGATGTTTCATGCCAAATATCTAAGCTCTAGCTCTATGTGTTTTTTTTAAGAAGATTTTTTCAGTTTTTTCTTTCGGTTGCCATGGCAACCAGAGTTATACATGGAATTAAATTCTTTTAACAATTTTTAAAGGTGACCACCAAAGGACATTCCTGTGAAGTTTGGATGAAATTGGCTTAGTGGTTTATGAGGAGATGTTGTTTAAAGTAAAAGTTTACGGTTAGACAGACGAACGAACGAATACCGGACAAATTGTGATCATAAAAGCTCAGCTTTTCACTTTATGACAAGTGAGCTAAAAACAAGAATATTACATACTTTCCCTTATGAAATAATAAACTGTATCAATTTAGATCAGTGATACTCAAAATATGCTGACCCTTGAATATTTTGGTTTGATCCTTAAAAAATTTGTGTGGGTGATCTTTGACACTTCAGTTTCAGATGGATATTAAGAAATTAATGAAAATTCAGATTTCAATTCACAAACACCATATTTCATGTTTTATGAACATGGAATTGCACAGACATCACCTACTATGCTTATGTTTAAGCCAAACATTTCAAATTGAACTGTTTCACATTTCTTCAATACAGTAAATAATGATTTTAAGAAGTTTCACACTAATAACAAACAAAGTTCAGTCACTTACCATCATGAAAAAATTTTGCATTTTTCTGATAGATTTTTGGATCTTTGCTTTTCAATGCAGATAGTGTTCTGAGCCAATCTCTCTCTACTTGCTCTGTTAAAGCCTGAAAAAAATTTTTTTTAAATAAAACATGAAAAGTAATCAAGTATTCATTCAAAATACATGTATGAGTACATTTAACATATGAAACAAGCAATGCTCATAGTATTGCAAGCAATCCATAAGTCCCCTAACGGTTAGAACCCCAGGAACATTCTGACGGGCCATTGGCCATTCAATTGAGCCATCTAATGAATGAACCAGAAGCACCGCAATGCGACGAAAGCCAGGTTTTCAACCACCAAGTATTGATGTGACAGGAATTAGGAAATCCGTGAAGAAACAAGAAAGTTAAAGAATGAACAAGATAAATTTAAAGTTTAAAGAGGAGATTATTCTGGAAATATGGGACAAGGGGGACAAAATTCTGGAAATAGTCTTGTTTGAGTATTGAACCTTCTCACCAATGATTTGAGTGATAATAACAAACATATATATGAAGTTTGAAGTAGATACATTAAGAAATAAAGAAGTTAATAAAACTAGAAATGTGTCCATAGGACACGGGTGCCCCCACTCTCAACTCTTTTTTCAATCTTATGACTCTAGGTCAAGCATTTTTTGGGCTACATGTGCCACTAATGGAAAAATAATAATCTTTTACTAAGTCAAGCGCAATAACTCTAGAAATACTGGATAAATCCATAAGCGAAACCCCAGGTGCAAAACTACATATGCTGATCAACATTCCTGTTAAGTTTCATGACTCCAGGTTAAATACTTTTGAGCTACGCATGACACAAATTGAAAATTGCAAATCTTCACTAAGTCAAAGGGCAATAACTTTAACAAAAGGGCAATGATGGCCCTGAGTCACTCACCAGAAACAACTGCTTTTCAGTGTTAGAATGTCAATATATTCTAATATTAAATTTGAGCATAGAATATGTTTAAACAATAATTTGAAAAAATGCAATGACCTGGGGTATTTAATCTTTAGCTTAAACCAAGCTAATCAAATTAATATGAGCAAACTTGATAAAAGACTACCAAAGAATGCTACAAAGTTTGGTGGTCATCTTTCAATTATTTCAGTAGGAAATGATGTTTGAAGGTTTTTTCTATTTTTAGCTTTAGTGGCCCCTAAAAGGGGCTAATCAAATAAATATAGGCAAACTTGATAAAAGACTACCCAAGAATGCTACAGACAAAGTTTGGTGATCATCCATCAATTGGTTCTGAAGTAGAAGATGTTTAAAGGTTTTTCTATTTTTAGCTTTAGCGGCCCCTAAAAGGGGCCAATCAAATGAATATGAGCAAACTTGATAAAAGATTACCCAAAAATGCTACAGACAAAGTTTGGTGATCATCCATTAATTAGTTCTGTAGGAGAAGATGTTTAAACGTATTTCTATTTTTAATTTTAGCGGCCCCTAAAAGGGGCTAATCAAATTAATATGAGCAAACTAAATTAAAGACAACCCAATAATGCTACAGACAAAGTTTGGTGATCATCCATCAATTAGTTCTGTAGCAATAAATGTTTAAATGTATATATACATTTTTAATTTAAGCGGCCCCTAAAAGGGGCCAATCACAATAATATGAGCAAACTTGATAAAAGACTACCCAACAATGCTTCAGGCAAAGTTTGGTGATCATCCATCCATTAGTTCTGTAGAAAAAGACATTTAAAGGTATTTCTATTTTTAGCTTAAGCGGCCCCTAAAAGGGGCTAATTTAATTAATATGAGCAAACTTGATAAAAGACTACCCAAGAATGCTACAGACAAAGTTTGGTGATCATCCATCAATTAGTTCTCTAGAAATAGACATTTAAAGGTATTTCTATTTTTAGCTTTTGCCGCCCCTAAAAGGGGCCAATCAAATAAATATGAGCAAACTTGATAAAACACTACCCGAGCATGCTACATACTAAGTTTGGTGATCATCCATCAATTAGTTCTATAGGAGAAGATGTTTAAAGGTTTTTCTATTTTAAGCCCTAGAAACACCTAAAAGGTGCCAATCAAAATAATATTAGCAAACTTGATAAAAGACTACCCAAGAATGCTACAGACAAAGTTTGGTGATCATCATTCAATTAGTTCTCTAGAAATAGACTTTTAACAGTATTTCTATTTTTAGCTTTAGCGGCCCCTAAATCAAATTAATATGAGCAAACTTGATAAAAGACTACCCAAGAATGCTACTTACAAAATTTGGTGATCATCCATCAATTAGTTCTGTAGGAGAAGATGTTTAAAGGTTTTTCTATTTTTAGTCCTAGAGACCCCTAGAAGGGGCCAATCAAAATAATATTAGCAAACTTTATAAAACACTACCTAAGAATGCTACAGACAAAGTTTGGTGATCATCCATCAATTAGTTCTCTAGAAATAGGCATTTAGAGGTATTTCTATTTTTAGGCTTTTGCGCCCCTAAAAGGGGCCAATCAAATTAAAATGAGCAAACTTGATAAAACACTACCCAAGAATGCTACAGACAAAGTTTGGTGATCATCCATCCATTATTTCTGTAGAAGAAGATGTTTAAAGGTTTTTCTATTTTTAGCTCTGCTGACCCCTAAAAGGGGCCAATTGGAATGACATGAGCAAATTCAAGTGTGACTGTTACAGGGATGCTACAGACCAAATTTGAGGTAAATCTGCCCAGTAGTTTCAGAGAAGAAGACGATTGTTGACGCATGACGACGGACGCCGGAGCATCCCCCTTTGATACTAATAGCTCACCCTGAGCCTTCGGCTCTGGTGAGCTAACAAAGCAGAACAAGATTGCATTTGAGAAAAATGCTATGCCACCGCATTAATACAACACTAAATAGTAGCGTAGGAACAGATTTTTTTTGTTTCTATACAATTTTGAAGATTGTCATAATGCAAAGATCCCTGACCTATCTAATTCTTATTATCAGATTAGTGGTTAAATCTGTTGTTAACTCAATAAAAGATCAGAGTAGGAATATATCAATGCACTCGAGTCTATTTGGTGTGAATTTGGTGGTGAAGGTCATATTTCACACAGCCTAAATTTCATGACTACATCAAAGGACAACACAGTAAGACACTTTGTCAAAATCTAGGTCAGCTGAAATCAAAGTTCACTTTACAACTAAAACTGTGCACATGGTCAAAATTTCATTGCTGTACATCAAAGGACAAGAAAGTAGGTCACTGTCCCCTTGGGCAAGGCAAAATTTTGGACCCAAAGGTTTAATTCAAAACACTCTTGATACAGGTCCACCAAACAACATTTCAAGTCAAATATCTAAGCTGTAGCTTTCTCACATTCAGAAAACATTTGTTTTATTTTCCTTTTTACTATGTGTACATAAAGAGAATCACTGCCCCCGGGCAGGGCCAATTTTGACACCAGGGAAAAATTTGAACAACTTTGGTAGAGGACCTATAGATGATATTATATAGCAAACATTAAAGGTCTATGCCTTGTACCTTCAGACAAAAATATTTTTTATTTTTTTACCATATGTACATAATGAAAATCAATGACCCCCCGGGGCGGAACCAATTTTGACCCTAGGGCTATAATTTGAACAATCTTGGTAAAGGTTCACTTCGCAAAGTCTCATGCCATATATTTAACCTCTAGCCTTTGACAATTCAGAGAAGAAGGTTTTTCAATTCAGAGAAGAAGATTTTTCAAGTTCTAACTTTATACATATAAGGAAAACTATCGCCTCTGGGGCAGGGCAATTTTAACACTAGGGGCATAGTTAAAACAACTTAAGTAGAGGACCCATAGATGATATCATATACCAAATATCAAAGCTCTAAGCCTTGTACATTCAGACAAGAAGATTTTTTAAAAAATTTTACTATATGTACATAGTGAAAATCAATGACCCCCGGGGGTGGGGCAAATTTTGACCCCAGGACTATAATTTGTACAATCTTGCTAGAGGTTCACTACATAATGTTTCATGCAAAATATATTAACTCTAGCCTTGGTCAATTTAGAGAAGATGATTTTTTAAGTTTTTACTATATACGTATAAGAAAAACCTATGGCCCCCGGGGCGGGGCTAATTTTGACACTAGAGGCAAATTTGAACAACTTTGGTAGAGTACCTATAGATAATATCGTTTAACAAATATTAAAGCTCTAAGCCTTGTACCTTCAGACAATAAGAGTTTTTGATTTTTTACTATATGTATATATTGAAAATCAATGACCCCAAGGGCGGGGGCAATTTTGACCCCAGGGCTATAATTTGAACAATCTTGCTAGAAGTTCACTTCACAATGTTTCATGCAAAATATCTAACCTATAGCCTTTGTCAATTGCTAGAAGAAATTTTTTAAAGTTTTTACTATAAGTTTTTACTATATACATATAAGGAAAACCAATGACCCCCGGGGCGGGGCCGATTTTGACCCCAGGGCTATAATTGAACAATCTGGGTAGAGGTCTACCAGACAATGCCTTATGAAAAATATCTAAGCTCTTGGCCTTTTGGGTCTTTACAAGAAGGTATTTTAAGTTTTTACTATATGTACATATAGTGAAAATCAATGACCCCCAGGGCTATAATATGAACAATCTTGGTAAGGGTCTACCAGACAATGCCTTATGCAAAATATCTAAGCTCTAGGCCTTTTGGGTCTTTACAAGAAGGTATTTTAAGTTTTTCCTATATGTAAAAAATAACATAGTGAAAATCAATGACCCCCAGGGCGGGGCAGATTTTGACCCCAGGGCTATAATTTTAACAATCTTGGTAGAGGTCTACCAGACAATGCCTTATGCAAAATATCAAAACTCTAGGCCTTTTGGGTCTTTACAAGAAGATTTTTTAAAATTATTCTTATAATGGCAACCAAATTTCTGCATGGAATGAAATTCTTTGAACAACTTTAGAAGCCCTTCGCCCAAGGATCAATCCTGCCAAGTTTGGTTGAAATTGGACAAGTGGTTTTTCACAAGAAGATTTTTTAAGTTCACTAAAATTAATAATCTATATAATAGGGCTGTGCATTGCCATTTTTTTCTGTCACGATACATATCACGATATTTGTTTTTCAAAACGATGCGATTCACAATATGTATTGCATACTTTGAAGAAATGCGATGCATATTGCGATTCTTATGTTGCGATGCGATACGTATCACGATACTGACTTTTAGACTTAGTATATAAAAAATTGGCCAAATGCATTAGCATAATTACGAATATAATATAAAACTATTACAATAACAAAAAAATAAACTCTTTAACTTGTTGTTATAACTTGGTTTCCGATTTTGATCTTTTAACAATTTACTTTTCTGATTACTTGAGGATTAAAGGTATTTTTAATTAAACCATAACAGCAAATTGATATCTACTTGCTATTCTAACGCTAAAGTCCACTACTGTAAATATGGCAGTTTAACAATTTCAGTCTTACAATACACCAATAAAGATTTTTTTTGTGAAAAAAAAAAATAGTAACAAGTGATCTACAATTAGGTCAACAACTGTGAAAATGACAGTTTATAAGTTTCAGTCTCAGTTTTCTCGAAAGATTTGTGCTCAACCCCAGAGTAATTTTGCAAACACTCCACGTCCTGTCTTCCACATTATACAACACTGTCTGATGGTTCCCCAAAAACTACAATGTTCCCAAAACTGTGACTGATATGACCAGGGAGGATTGACTGTAATTTCCCCGTTTACATATTTTGCAGTCTTCATGTTTTCTGTTTGTTTGTTTGTTTGCTTTGTTGTTTTTTTATGGGAAAATGATGTCAACGGAAATGAAAGTATAAATACGTGACGAATATCACATGGGGATGTTGTCATCATCACTATTTTAATCCGACATTTAAGTGCTACAAAATAAAATTACAAATTCATGTTTGTAGGTTGTTTTTTCTTGAAATCGCACAGATCTCTAATTATGTTTTTATTATAAACAAGTTCAAAGGACACCAGCCCATTTACATGGAATTGATAAAACTTGGTTAGTAACCGTTAAATGAGTGCGGACATGGGGAAACGAGATGACAACGATGGTATGATAATAGTCGCGCTCGTTTATTGTTTTTTCATCCGAGCTATTTTTCTTTCTTCGGTCTTTCAAAAAATACGTTTGTCCTTATATTTCTGGAAGATATTGTTAGTGTATTGCGATACATTCCCGCTGTATCGATACATCGGAGGTGAAATATGTATTGCATCGCAATATATTGGAATTTGTTAATTTCATTACGATGCATACATCGGGGACAAGGCAGATCGCGATGAATCGATGCATCGATGAAATCGTTACACCTCTACTATATAACACACACACAAACACACACACAGGTGAATCGCTATATGCCACCGCATCGCAGATCCCATCCCAAGTGCACAACTTCACATGCTGAGCAACATTCCTGTAAAGTTTAAGCTAAATGCAAATTTTTCCTCAGTCAAGGGCAATAACTCTACAAGTACTAAAAACATCCACACAAAAATGCACAGGTGCACAACTTTACATGCTAATTAACATTCCTGTAAAGTTTCATGACTCTAGGTCAAATACTTTTATACCTACGTGCGACTCAAGTTGAAAATTTCAAATTTTTACTAAGTTAAGGGCAATAACTCTACAAGTACTAAACACATCAACATAAAATATCAAGGTGCACAACTACACATGCTGTGCCACATTCCTGTAAAGTTTTATGACTCTAGGTCAAATACTTTGTGAGCTACGTGCGACTCAAGTTGAAAATTGCAAATTTTTACTCAGGCAAGGGCAATAACTCTACAAGTACTAAAAACATCCACATGAAATACCCAGGTGCACAACTACACATGCTGAGCAACATTCCTGTAAAGTTTAATGACTCTAGGTCAAATACTTTGTGAGCGACTCAAGTTGAAAATTGCAAATTTTTACTAAGTCAAGGGCAATAACTCTACAAGTACTAAAAACATCCAAATGAAATACCCAAGTACCCAACTACACATGTTGAGCAACATTCCTGTAAATGTTTCATGACTCTAGGTCAAACACTTTGTGAGCTACGTGCGTCACAAAAGGAGAAGCGACAGGTGGACGGACAAACAAGGGTAAATCTAAATGCCACAAAAGAAACTTTTTTTTAATTAAAATTCTAAGTTCAAGGCAGGTAATTCTAATAATTTTTGTGCTAGAGTTCTGACCCTTGTCACATATGATGTGGTTGATGACCAGAAACTTATATTTGAAGTTTTATGTAAATACCTTGACAAGGGGTTGCCAATGTTTGGTAAGAATGGTAGCTCTCAATATACTCCCTAAAGTGTATAATCTCCATACTGCCATCTATCCATATTTTAAGTTTCATAAAAATATTTTCAGTACTTTTTGCAATAACACTACATCCAGTTTATATGTTAAATTTGCCATATTTTCCGTCTATTTGTGGCCATAGCAACCAGAATTTTCAACATAGGAAGAAAAGAAAAAGACATGCATAATCTCCATACTGCCATCCTAAATATATCAAGTTTCAATATATTCAATATATATTCAAAATATTTTCAGTACTTTTTGCATTATCGCGGGATCCAATTTTGTGGATGGATGGACTGACCGACGTTATATCGATGGACTGACAGACGGATGGACAGAAGGATGGAGGGTTAACCTAAAGTCCCCTCAGGTTAAACTGGAAGGAACTAATCAAGTGAATTACAGAATAGTGAATAGCATCACTCTCATCTACTCAATTACCCACTAAGTATCCCAACCAACTCTACACCAACAAGAGGGGTATGATGGCTCTGATATCGCTCATCTGATTATTAAGGTTCTAAATTAATTTTGTTAGAAAAGAAAGAAAAGCAGATAAAATGTCTTAATCTTAAACTTGTATCATCATGTTCATGAGCAACTCAGGTGAGCTAAAAAAAAAACCAGGATGAAAGAATCCAAGTATCGCTGAATGCAATTCATATCCCCACCAATGTCCTTGACAGAAGACGACTTGGAAAGGTGCTTAAGGGAATATCTTTAGTGGCACAAATACATATACATATAAAGAAATTATCTCTGGTGAAACAAGAGCGATCAGTGATCACATGTGTCACCTCATGATGGCCAATTTCATGTTGGGACAAGTTTTGTGACAGACAGACAGACAGACGGACAGTGCAGAACTAGACATGGTACTGATCATTCCTGTAAAGTTTGGATAAAATTGCACCAGTAGTTTATGAGGAGTAGTCCGGACAAGTTTTGACGGACGGACAGACGGACGTACAGACAGACGACGGAGAAGTGATCCATATATGTCGCCACTACTCCGTAGAGGCGACACAAAAAGACGCATTGTACAGGTAATAGTATAAATATATATTGTCAAATCATGTTCGAAACAGTTACCTTTCATTTTCCCAATGTACTAAAACAAACAAAAGCAGTGAAGTTAAGAAAATAGCATAATTATGTCAAAATGTAATTAAGAGAGGAAAAACTTTGCTTACTGAGCTTACTTACGACCCTTCATATATTATATAGTTTCAAGTGAATATCTGTTCTAGTTTCAGAAACATTTAAGTATTATCAGAACATTTCTTTGCCTAAAAGGGGCATAACTTGTGTCTTAATTCAATTGAATTGTAGAATTTTCGTCATCTGAGCTTGCTTATAACCATTCATATAAATTTTAAGTTTCAAGTAAATTTCTGTTCTGGTTTAAGAAATATTATAGTAAATAAATTTAAAGACATAAAAATGGACTTTACTTTGTCCCCCCCCCCACTTTTTTAGTAATGAAACTTGACCTGCATATCTTACTAAATACTTGCGCCACTTGGTATATATATGAAGTTTCAAATGATTATTTGTTCTAGTTTTAGAAATATTCAAGTACATGTTAAAATTTAAGACTTTGACCTTAAGCCGGCAAAAGGGCAACATGGGTTCTGCACATCCCCTTGTTGAGGTGAACATTTGTGCCAAGTTTGAAGAAAATCATTCATTTGTGTAGGACTTACAGAGCTGACACGACACTGTCTAATATTTGATTGTTTGATATTTGACCTTCAACTGTGACCTTGACCTTGAGCTGACACATAGGCAACATGGGTTCTGCACATCCCCTTGTTGAGGTGAACATTTGAGCCAAGTTTGAAGAAAATCCTTCAATTGGTATAGGATTTATAGAGCGGACACGATAATGGAGATGGACGGATGCGACAAAGCGAATCCATTATAACACCCCCCACATTTTGTGGTGGGGGTATAAAATAAAAGGAGGTATTTCCCATTGGCAGAAATGTGAACTGTTTCTTTTCAGAGCAATAATGTTACAAGAAGCGCCACAATGCGGCGAAAACCAGGTTTTCAATGACCAAGTTTTGATGTGACAGCAATCAATAGTTCAAAGTGCACTGAAGTTATAGAGTAGAAGCTGAAAATTCTATTGTAAGCAAATGACCTTGACCTTGAGTGCAGATATCTAAGTGGCAATCCAAAGCTGCCACGCAGCAAGTTTTGTGTCAAAGCAAACTCAAGTTATAACATAAAACTAAAACTAGAAATGTGTCATCATGCCACGGATGCCCCCGCATGCAGCCAAAATTTCAGATGTTATAATATTTAGTTCCAAATTTGTTTGCACAAATTATTTTTTTCATTTGCAGTTCAAAGCCCTTAAAACTTTTCAATGTTAACACAAACCATTTTCATACAATGTTCAAAGCACTGAAATTATTCAGTCTTAACCTTTTGAAAATAGCATATTTCATATTTGTAGCCAAAATAATGGCTACATACATTTCCACAAAAGTATGAGTGCTGAAACTGAAAGTTCAAAATTTTTCCAACATTCAAGAAAGATAAGTTTGTCCAAAATCATTGAACCACGACCAAATTCAAACTTTCCACAAAAGTATGAGTGCTGAAACTGAAAGTTCAAAATTTTTTCAACATTCAAGAAAGATAAGTTTGTCCAAAATCATTGAACCACGACCAAATTCAAACTTAAACTGCTTATTCCTAAGATGTATCTATATTATTTTCAAAGTGAAAGGGACATAACTCTGCCAAAAAATCATCGAACCATGACCAAATTCCAACTTGACCTGCACATTCCTTTGACATATCCATATGTCAAATTTGAGTTGAATATGTAACACTGTTGGGTAGATAATGAACAGAAACTGAAAATTTCATATTATTTTCAAAGTAAAAGGGGCATTACTCTGCCAAAAATCATTGAACCATGACCAAATTCTAACTTGGCCTGGGCATTCCAAAAAACATATCCATATGTCTAATTTGAGTTGAATGTGTTGTACTGTTGGGGAGATAATAAACAGAAACTGAAAATTTCATATTATTTTCAAAGTGAAAGGGGCATAACTCTGCCAAAAATCATGAACCACGACCAAATTTGAACTTGACCTGCGCATTCCTTTGATGTATCCATATGTCAAGTTTGAGTTTAAATGGGTTGTATGGTTGGGGAGATAATGAATGGAAACTGAAAGAAACTGAAATTTTCATATATTATTTTCAAAGTGAAAGGGGCATAACTCTGCCAAAAATCATCGAACCATGACCAAATTCGAACTTGACCTGTATTTTCTCAAGACATATCCATATGTCAAATTTGAGTTGAATGTGTTGTACCTTTGGGGAGATAATGAACGGAAACTGAAAATTTCATATTATTTTTCAAAGTAAAAGGGGCATAACTCTGCCAAAAATCATCGAACCATGACCAAATTTGAAACTTGACCTGTATTTTCCCATGACATATCCATATGTCAAGTTTGAGTTGAATGTGTTGTATCGTTTGGGAGATAATGAACGGAAACTGAAAATTTCATATTATTTTAAAGTAAAAGGGGCATAACTCTGCCAAAAATCATCGAACCATGACCAAATTCAAACTTGACCTGTATTTTCTCATGACATATCCATATGTCAAATTTGAGTTGAATGTGTGCAACCGTTACTAAGATAATGAACGGAAACTGATGATGACGGAATGACAGAATGACGGAATGACGGAAGGACGGAATGACGGAAGGACGGAATGACGGAAGGACGGAAGGACGGAACAGGGTAACACTATATGCCCCGGCCATTACATGGCGGGGGCATAAACATTAACCCTGATCAAAGACACCTGAGTAGCAATCCAAAGCTGCCTCTTGATATAAGCTACCCATTCATAAAGTTTGGTGTCAAAGCAAGCTCAAGTTATTGAGCAGAAACTGAATTTCTATTTTTGTATCAGTGACCTTGACCTTGACCACTGACACCTGGGTAGCAATCCCAAGCTGCCTCTTGATATAACAAACCCATACACCAAGTTTGATGTGAATTAGGCAAAAGCAAACTCAATTTGGTGTCAAAGCAAGCTCAAGTTATTGAGCTGAAACTGAATTTCTCTTTTAGTAACAGTGACCTTGACCTTGATGACAGACACCTAGGTAACAATCCCATGCTGCCTCTTGATATAAGTTATCCATACACCAAGTTTGGTGTCAATAGGCCAAAGCAACTCAACTTATTGAGCTTAAACTGAATTTCTTTTTTTAGTAACAGTGACCTTGACCTTGATCACAGACACCTGGGTAGCAATCCAACGCTGCCTCTTGATATAAGCTACATACACACCAAATTAGGTGTCAATAGGCCAAAGCAAACTCAAGTTAATGAGCAGAAACTGAATTTCTATTTTTAGTAACAGTGACCTTGACCTTGATCAGACACCTAGGTAGCAATCCAACGCTGCCTCTTGATATAAGCTACCTACACACCAAATTAGGCATCAATAGGCCAAAGCAAACTCAAGTTATTGAGCAGAAACTGAGTTTCTATTTTTAGTAACAGTGACCTTGACCTTGATCACAGACACCTGGGTAGCAATACAAAGCTGCCTCTTGATATAAGCTATCTATACACCAAGTTTGGTGTCAATAGGCCAAAGCAAACTCAAGTTATTCAACTTATTGAGCAGAAACTGAATTTCTATTTTTAGTAACAGTGACCTTGACCTTGATCACAGACACCTGGGTAGCAATTCCAAGCTGCCTCTTGATATAAGCTACCTACACACCAAGTTTGGTGTCAATTGGCCAAAGCAAAGGTTATTGAGGGGAAACCAAAAGTTCTCGCCCGCCCGCCTACTTCGGCATTACAATAACCCGGTTTTCGTTGAAAACCTGGTTAAAAATTTGAACAATTTGTGTCATTTCGAATTCTTTCAACTATATTATGTTTTTGAAGAGAGATTTTGAAATATTTGTAAAACTAGTTTTTCTATTATCTTCTAGAGGTTAGCTTCTTTAAACCAGAAAGTAAAATGTTTTTTTTAATTTTATATATTATTTTTTGGTATTCTAATGATTTAATAGAATAAAAAAAAAATTTATCTTTGAGTCGACAGTCGGATTTGGTGCATTTTAAAGGTGTGCGATGACATTCCTACCATTGTGAAAAGACTTTGATGCATCTTGCTAACATGAAATTATTAAAAGTAGTCATTCTTTAGGCTTAAAAAAAAAATTGATGTGTTTCTGGTGGCGAGACCAAAAAAAGTAGGGTCGGTAGGTTGGAATTTTTTTTTTTTCCTGTCAATCAACGATTGTAGATATGATACGGATTATATGGACTGTAAATTATATTCTATAGCATAAAAGTATTTAGAAATGTTAGACTAACAAACCTAGACTTCAATCTTATATTTTGAAATAAATTTTACCAATGGCATGACTCGACTTTCGTTTTCATTTTTTTTTTATTATTACCGAACAACTGGCTTCAATTGTAATATTCTCACTCTTAACATGACCATGCACATCCAAAAAAATGTTTTGAGCTGTTTTGCTGTGGTCAATTAATTTAGTTTAAACATATTTATTTCAATATTTTACATAGATTACATTTTATATATATATAATTGTTACATAAATTGAAAGGGATTAGAACGAAAGAAAACTTATATAGTTCCTCTCCCTATTATTAATTTGATTTCCTGTTTTGTCACACTGTGACCGCATTTTTTAAGGAAATCGCCAGCAGTGACACTTCGGCTGCTTGTTGTGCCGCCATATTTGCCAGTGCGCGTTAATGCGTAATTGGAACACGAATTGTCTGTGCCTGACATCATTGTCGACTCGCGATACTAAAACCCGTCTTCGGTACGGTCGGTACGGGCGCCTTATTTTTTTTGTACATCGATAAAAAACTTTGGGTCGGCGCTAAAAAATAGGGTCGGTCGGGCCACCGGAAACACAACATTTATTTTTTTCAGGCCTTATCTATTTTTGAACTTTTTTCTCTTACCTCCGCATCTTCATCTTCAGACTCTGAAGAACTTGAACCTTTACTTTCATCTCCATCACCATATTTGTCTTTCACTGCAATAAATATGAAATATAGATAAAAGTATATGCACAGGGCAAGAAATTATGGTGTTGAAATTTGGTACAATTCCCTCTTAAATTAGAAATGTGTCCATAGGACATGTGTCGGGTTCCCCAACATGCCACTGTTTTGTCAATCTTATGACTCTAGGTCAAATGTTTTGAAAACTAAAAATCTTTTACTAAGTAAAGGGCAAGAACTTTACAAATACTGAATAAACAAGCGAACCCCAAGGTGCTTAAGTACATGTGCTGACCAACATTCTTGTAAACTTTCAGGCCGACAGGTCAAATAATTTTTGACCTATGCATGAACAAGTTGAAAATTGCAAATTTATTTTTTGTAAAGGGAAATATCTCTAGAAATAAATCCACACTCACAAGCGAAACTCCCGGTGTACAACTTCAAATGCTGTCCAATATTCCTTTAAAGTTTCATGACTCTAGGTCAAATACTTTTCGAGTTATCTGCGACAATTTGAAAATTGCAAATTTTTACTAAGTCAAGGGCAATAACTCTAACAAAACTGTATAAATCCACAAGGGCCCAGGTGCACAACTTCAAATGCTGAGCAACAATCCTGTAAAGTATTATGACTCTAGGTCAAATACTTGCGTGCAACACAAAATGAGAACAGGAAGTGGATGAGCGACTGACCTGAAATCAAATCCCACTGTTTGGGACCATGTGTCAATACTGTATGCCAAATATCAACAGGCTGTGATAAGTAGTTGCTGATGAAACAGTTATAAAAATTTCCTACCATTGACTATTAATGTGGAAGTCAGTAAACAGGAACTGGATGAAAGACAGACCTGAAATCTAATCCCATGGTATGGGACCACTTGTCAATGCTGTATGCCACATATCAAGTAGTTGCTAAGAAAACTTTTACAAAAATTTCCTACCATTGACCATTAATGTGGAAAATTCAACTAAGTTGGTTAACAGGTAGTGGATGAACGACTGACTTGAAATCAATTCCCACAGTATGGGACCATGTGTCAATGTTGTATGCCAAATATTCAGAGGCTGTGATTAGTAGTTACTGAGAAAACTGTTACGAAAATTTCCTACCATTGACCATTAATCAAAAATTTTACTAATACGGTAAATAGGAAGTGGATGAGCCACAGACCTGAAATTGAATCCCAAGGTATGGGACCATGTGTAAATGTTGTATGCCAAATATCAAGAGGCTGTGATAAGTAGTTGCTGAGAAATCTGTTAAGAAAGTTTTTTCCCTGCCCGCTGCCCGACATTCACAATACTATAACCTGGGTTTGCACCTGTGCAACCCGGCCAAAAAATCAATGACCACCCCCCCCCCCCCCCTGGGAGGGGCCCCAGTGCTTTTATTTGAACAAGCAAATTCGTTGAATTTATATCCCCCGCCGAGTACTTGGGTTAATAAAACTACAACACCAACAACTGAAGAACATAAAGGGCTTTTATTTATTTTAATTAATCCATGGCAAAAACAGTAATATATTCTTTGAAACTTGGATAAATTTTAATTCCAGGGCAATAACAGAGCCATAACTTTGTGTTAAATAGTAAAATCTGGAAATGCCAATGAGATGTATGCATACTACATAACTAATCAAGGGCCATAAATCTGAGTTATAAGTATCCGACTGGAACAAGGCGACTATATGCACATCTCCTCTTAGTAAGGCCCCCACGGTTACACGTTTAAACGGATTCGTTTCGATTTTCATTCACTTACGATATTTTTTACCGTTTAAACGAAATGACCATATTGTCTTATCATTGCCTGTAATCATGGATTTTATCAATTCTAGTGGTTTATTCCAAAGTAAAAAACGAAAAATGGGTGTTTACAACCCTCCACACAGCTTTACCGTGCAAAAAATGCTCGTGACATAATACATTTTTGGTAACAAAAATGGGGTACAATGCAGAAAATGTGTGCTGAGTCAATCTTGATGAGCCCTGAACATTCTTTATTTGTACATGTATTAAAAATGGAAAGTAAGTTATCATTTGGCGACCTATATACATGGTGTATATAGTACTTAGAGGTAACACCGTTTAAACGGTATCATTTCGGTTCTTAGCAATCATGTAAACGTTTACAAAAAATTGTAAACGTGGGAGCCTTACCTCTTAGTATCTGAATTAGGCAGCGAGGAAGAAAATATTTTTCTATATGGATACTGCATAACTAATCAAGGGCCGTAACTCTGAGTTAAAGTGTCTGACCAGAACAAGCCGAAAATATGCGCATCTCCTCTTGGTATTGAAGGTTCCCATAAAGTTTCTTTGAATTCCAGCCAGTAGTTGCAGAGAAGTAGTGCGGAAACCAGTTTTTGCTCTATTGCATACTACATAACTAATCAAGGGCCGTAACTCTGAGTTAAAGTGTCTGACCGGAACAAGCCGACAATATGCGCATCTCCTCTTGATATTGATGATTCCCATAAAGTTTCGTTGAATTCCAGCCAGTAGTTGCAGAGAACTACTCCGGAAACGAAATTCCGACGGACGGACGGACAACGCCAAAACTATATCCCCCTCCCGATTCCATCGGCGGGGGATAACAAACTTTGTAGACACCCTATAGAAGATGTTTTATGCTAAATATCAAAGCTCTAGCCCTAGAAGTTTTTAATATATACATACATGTATAAGGAAAAATATTTCGTTATAATCTAACTACCGCTGGAAATTGACCCACATACTTCAATGTCAAGTCAATTAAAGCACAGCCTCAGGAACTTGAAATTCTATCAAATAACTACATGTATATAGTGGGTATAATAATTTTTGTGTATTATCGTTAATATTGGTTATTTGATAGAATTTCAAATTCCTGTGAATAAACTTTTAAGTCCGTGATAGACCCAAAGTGTGCTTATGCGAGTGAAGGACAAAAGACCCCCCATCTAAAAATGACATGGTGGACAAAAGCCCCCCATGAAATATACAAGTAGGACAAAAGCCTCTAGCAGTACTATAAAACCTGTTTAGCTAAATCCTTTTGTTTATCGACATCATAGATATTATAGATATCATTCTCCACAATGATGGTCAATTTTAAATTTCAACATTAATATAAACAAGCAATTATCATAGTATTGCAAGCAATCCTTAAGTCCCCTACCGGTAAGAGCCAAAGCAACATTCTGAAGGGCCATTCACTTATGTTTCTATTTTAAGTAAATTTATTGAAAAAGTTCTTTTAAAGTGATCACAGTGAACAGTTTTTATGTACAGACAGACAGACGGACTGAAGGACACTCTAAAGTTATTTTTTAAACATCCCTGTTATCAAAATATAACATTTTTAAAAGCAAAATTTTAAAAAAAGGAGATAACAATGTCATACATGATGTGAGTGTAACAAAGAACAATTAGTAATGAAGGTATGAATATTGAATGTTTATTTTGAATTTGAAATAAATGAAAGTTAAAAGAACGAATAGGAAAAATTAAAAGTTCAAGGAGGAGATAATTCTGGAAATATGGATGCTAGATTTATAAACCTTGTCATATTATTATGATGTGGGAGTTTGAAGAAAATCCTATCATGATTGAAGAAGTTGGAGTAAAAATTACCAATTTCTCAAAAAAAAAGTCTAAGTTCAAAAGGGGCATAATTCTGGAAATAGTCTTGCTAGAGTATTGAACACTCACAAATGTTGAGTGATAATAAGAAACATTTATATGAAGTAGATTGTGACGTTCAGAAGAAAAGAAGTTATTAAAAAAAAACAATGTTTTTTTCATGAAAATTTTAAGTTCAAGGGAGGTAATTCTGATAAATTTTGTGTTAGAGTTGTAAACTTTGTCACATATGATGTGGTTGATGACTAGCAACTTATATTTAAAGTTTGAAGAAAATACCTTAAGAAATAAAGAACTTATAGTGAAAAAACTTAAAAACTAGAATCAGAAATCTTGATATTCAGTCAATTTGTTGCCATAGCAACCAGAATTTTCAATACAGGAAGATAAGAAAAGAATATGCATAATTTCCATACTGCCATCTACCCATATGTCAAGTTTCATAAAAATATTTTCAGTACTTTTTGAGTTATCGCTGGATCCAGGTTATGTGTAAAATTTGCCATATTTTCAGTCTATTTGTTGCCATAGCAACCAGAATTTTCAGCATAGGAAAAAAAGAAAAAGACGTGCATAATCTCCATACTACCATCTATCCATGTATCAAGTTTCATAAAAATATTTTCAGTACTTTTTGCGGTATTGCGGGATCCAGGTTATGTGTAAAATTTGCCATATTTTCAGTCTATTTGTTGCCATAGCAACCAGAATTTTCAACATGGGAAGAAAAGAAAAAGACGTGCATAATCTCCATACTGCCATCTATCCATATATCAAGTTTCATTAAAATATTTTCAGTACTTTTTGCGATATCGCGGGATCCAGTTTTGTGGACGGACAGACTGACGGACGGACAGACGGACGGACTGAAGGACGGACGGACAGACGGACGGAGGGTAAACCTAAAGTCCCCTCCGGTAAACCGGTAGGGGACTAACAATGCAACAGGCGAAATAAACAAAAAAATTATCGCTGTTTTACTCTATTTACAAAATCTTTTGACAAATTCAAAATTGGCTCCCTGAGCTTTGCCATATTCAAATGCCCTATAGTCGGAGCCATTCAGTAATATGTTCATTGTTGGTTTCCATATAATATGAGAAGTATATGTTCTGGGATTGACAAATGTACATTTCATTTGGAATTTAAATGCATTTTGAGCTTCACACCCCAATTGTGTGGGTCCGCCGCACTAATACCTGTTAGTAATTTTGTTTAGTTGGACAGGTATTAGGCCCTATGTACAACTCTATAGTAAATTGTAGGGATGGCAACGAGTAATCGGTTAACCGAGTACTCGATCGAACGTCCGAATATCGGTTAACAAAATTGATATTCGATTACTCGAAAAAAAAAAAAAAATTTCTATTTATTTTAGATTTAATGAGATTGGTGTCCAATTAGTTTAGAAATTCGGAGATATACATGTATCTTCATAAATACCTGTAAAATGCAATAAAAACATCCTTGAAGAGGTGCGAAAATTATATCGTAAACATAACGAGTGATCAACAGTTTGACACGCGCATGGGATTGAACACCTGTGTCGCTTACATCATTCGGCCTCTTATGATATTTAATGACCTTTAATTGTGTAACAGTTTGTAGCCGAAACTTGTTTTAAGGTAACCGTTTTGAAAACAGTAAAGGGCCGGATTGTTATTATGAATGTTAGATTAAAGGTTGTAATTAGACCCAATTATACGTTGTTTTTCTTTACTCAATAAAGGAGAGTAACTCCCTTTTCTTCCTTAAGCATATAAATCCAGAAATATCATTTCTTTTTTATATCTTGATAAAGTTTTTGCTTAGAATAAGATATTAAAATTTCCATAAGAGTCAAAATGCCGCCTGCAAAATCTAATGCCTGGAAATATTTCAAACGCTGTGCTGATAGCAAGACTGTTAAATGTACATTATGTAGCTGTGAAATGACGTATACTGGTGGTACTACAAACATGCTAAATCATTTACACTTAAAGCATCCTTCTGAAAACAAAAACTCTGACGCACAGAAACAACACTCAATGGACATATTTGTGAACACGAAAAATAAAATAACTGAAACGCAAAGTGAAAAAATCACGCAGGCTATAGCAAACATGATTGTAAAGGACTATATACCTTTAAGTATAGTAGAAAGTGAAGGATTTCTTAATCTGATGCAGATAGTAGTGCCAGAGTACAAAGTGCCGAGTAGAAACACAGTAAAATCGCGTATTGAGAAGAGATACGATGACGAAAGAGTCTCTTGTCAAAAACCTAGAAAGTGTTCAATCAGTTTCGCTCACCACTGATACATGGACATCTAATGCTACTGACAGTTACATGACTATTACTGAACATCATCTTACTGATGACTGGGTGATGGAATCTAACGTGTTGATGACTCGCGAAATGCAAGAGAGACACACTGGTGAAAATCTCGCAAATAAACTGAAGGATTGTGTATCTGAATTCGGATTAAAAACAAAATTGGGTCAATTGTACATGATAACGCGAGAAATATGCAAAGTGCTAGTGAAAAGTGCGAGGATTGGGGTGATGTAGGCTGCTTTGGACATACGCTTCAGTTGTGCGTAAAACCCGCACTTGAATTACCAAATGTAAGCAAAATAGTGGCTAAAAGTAGAAAACTCGTTGGACACTTTAAACATTCCACGACCTTAACAGCAGAGATGAGAAATAGACAGAAAGTGTTCAAAGTGCCTGAACATGAACTTATTCAAGATGTGCCAACGAGATGGAACTCAACGCATCTCATGTTAGAGAGACTGTGTGAACAAAGACGTGTTATCACGGATATTATGTTAGACGATAAGTTCACTAAGAAAAGTGATAGCAATTTGTTACTCAAAGATCACGAGTGGGATAATATTTTGGATCTCAAAGACGTGTTGAAGGACTTTACCGCGGTAACCACTTACATTTCAACAGAGACAAATGTCTCTTGTTCTCAGATTTATCCAATCGTTTGTGGACTTATGAATACCAGTGTGAAAGTAAATGACAGTGATTCGCATTTAGTGCAAAAAGTGAAACAAACTATCGCGGGAGAATTTGAACGACGCTACCAGCCAAAATCTACCGAGATTTTTGATTCTACAGCCGCACTTTCCACCATTCTTGACCCGCGTTATAAACGTTTACCTTTCTTTAATAGTGAGCAAAGAAAAGTAGCTATTGAAGCTCTTGAATCGCGCTTGGATGAAATTCCACTCAAATTACCTTCTCGCGCCCAGAGTGAAAGTGATAGTGTGCCATCAAAGCGGCAAAAAAAGGAGAGTGCTTTGGATTTTTTAATGTGTTATTCACCAGAAAAATGTGACAAAACCGACGATGAACTTGAACGCTATCTTTCAAGCAAATGTGATTCAGAACCACTAAACTGGTGGAAAGAAAATGAAAAGAACTTTCCGAGAATCGCCGTAATCGCGAAACAGGTGCTAGCGGTGCCCGCAACATCAGTGCCGTCAGAGCGTATCTTTTCGGCTGCTGGGTTACTTGTGAATAAACTGAGAAACAGACTTTCATGTGAACTTGTTGACAAGATTATTTTCCTCAATAAAAACAGAGTCAGTGTTGTTAAATATTGACATGAAATACATTTAAAAGAAACTGATGTGTAGACTAAAGTACAGCGTCACGAGTGCTGTAACACGTACGCTTGTATAAACTGTATAAAAGATGATAAGATGAACTCAAAGAAAAGTGTTTAATTTTCGTTGAATAAAGACACTGTATTAAGAGAAAAATACGAGAATATTGTTCTTGAATTGTTAAATTTATAAAACATATACACTACCCTCCATAAGTAAGTATACAGTGTGATATTTCATAAAAAAGGCAAAAACAAACAGCTCTTAAACTTAAACAAATACTTTATTTGGCATTTAATTCATTTAATATCAAATTTGTTTATTATTCATTGACAAATAAAAGTCTGCATAACAAGAACTTTGTCATTAAAGAACATTAAGAACTTTTTTAAAAGTATGTATACAAAGTACCAATTCACGACATGAAGCAGCATTGCCAATAATTCATTTTCAATAACGTGTATAGCCTCCTTTGGAAGCAATAACAGCCACCATTCTCTCTGACATGCTTCTTATAAGTCTTTGACACCTCTCTACAGGTATTTTGTCTCAAGCATCCCTTAAATTGGCTTCTAACTCGGTTAGGTTTCTTGACCTGTAGTCGCGAACACTGCATTTTAAATCATACCACAGATTTTCAAATGGATTAAAGTCAGGGCTTTGTGGTCATGCTCCTGCTTCCAGACATTGACTATTCTGGCCCTGTGACATGGAGCCCCATCATCTTGGAAGAAGTAGGAGTCCCCATATCCAAGGTAGTGGGCAGAGGGGATTACAACATTGCTCAAAATGTCAATGTGTCAATGTGCATTCAAGTTACCATGAATAGTATGGAGAAAACCTGGGCCTCTGTATGACATTGCACCCCACACAGTCACTCCACCACCCCCAAACTTCACTGTTGGCACAACACGGTCATTGTGAAGCCTTTCAAAACTTCGCCCCGGACAAACACATTTCCATCATTTTGGAACAGAGTGAATCTGGACTCATCTGTCCAAAGAACAGCACTCCAGTCAACCCAAGTCCAATCAACATGCTCCTGAGAAAGGTAATGCGCTTCTGGCAGTGAACCGGGGTCAACAGAGGCTTCCTGACTGCCTTCCGTCCATGTAAACCAGCATCCTGTAATCTACGCCTTTCTGTGGTGAGGCTGGCTGAGACTCCGTAGCTCTCCCATGAAGCTCTGAGGAAAGGCACAGTCTCCCAACGATCTCTGAGACTGAGTCTAATGATGGTTCTATCATCTCTCATATTTGAAAGTCTAGGGCGCCCTGAACGAGGTCTTTAAGCCAGTCATCCTGTCTCTTCCTTGCGCTCCAATGTCTTGTAAACTGTCTTCCTGCAAGAAATATTAAGACAAATATCAGGTCCATTTCTATAAAATTTGGTCAAGACATACATTTTAATTGGTAAAGACATAAAAAGAGTAAAAATTTAAGAAAAGACGCTTACCTGGTGACTCCAAGGACACTTGCGATGGCAGTGACGCTCTCTCCATGTTGGTGACGGTCCAGACATTCTACCCGTTGTTCTTCTGTCAAACGAACCATTGTATTGTTGTGTTTTATTGATGATTTTTGTCCAAAAATGTTATACTATTGTCATTTCACGCATTGATCATGTTGATTGTATGATTTGGATTGAATTTTTTTGACAAATCTCACTTTAAAAAAACTTGGTGAATTGAAAAGAATTGCCTCAAATTTAAATCAACGCATAATTTGTCTAAAAACGGTGGAACGGTGTGTTTTTATTCTATCCCTTTTAA
This sequence comes from Ruditapes philippinarum, assembly GCF_026571515.1. NCBI lineage: Eukaryota > Metazoa > Mollusca > Bivalvia > Venerida > Veneridae > Ruditapes > Ruditapes philippinarum. Next base: position 206,181 of record NW_026853110.1, on the reverse strand, counting down.
TAAAGATTACTTGCATTACAGAATGAAGACACAACAATTGAAATAATGTTAGCTATTAGCCCAAAATTTGACAAAAAGCATATTATTCATAAGTGTATACTTAATTATGGAGGGTAGTGTATACATTCTGTCATTGACGATCTCTTATGATGTTTATGATGTTTATATTCATTACGTATTTGCTAGATATATTCATTGCCGACGATCAGGCTATATTATTTCTAGAAGGTAAAATGATATATGAACTGTTACACATGATTTAAACTTGATATGTATTAAATAAAGTTAATAAACATATTATGCTGTTTATTGGTTTTTTTTCTAAGTTACCTCCCTTGCAGTCCTATTTATAGATACGAATTCTGTGAATTGAAATAGAAACCGAAAGTAGCCTGCAGACGGTGTTGATATTGTGTGAGATTGTTGGAAATCATCCGAGTAACCGAGTACTCGAGCGGAAAATTAACCGAGTACTCGAGTATTGATTTTGGTACTCGTTGCCATCCCTAGTAAATTGTATCCTGAACACTTTTGTTTAATGTCAGTTTGAAAGGTCCAACTTTGTACCTAAATGGCAAAAGTAAGTTTCCAAGCAATTTTTTTGTTTTTAAAGAGTCTTTACCTTTACCTTCAATCTCATTAAAATCAGATCATCGTTTTTGCTCCGTTACTCTTCGCTACGTAGCGTACGTAGCTACGAGCGTAGGGTAGCAGTGTTTTTTTTTCACCAAAATATTCGGCGAAATTCGGCCCCATTCCCCCCTCAAAATAGTATGGTTTTTCCCCCTCTCAAAGCCGAAATTTCCCCCCATATGGCAGCCAAAATTTGCCTGCAATGAATACCATTTTTTTTTGCATATAACTGCCGAAAAATGTTTTATTTTAAGCCTGTAAGACTTACTGTTAAGCAAAGTTGTTTACAAATTGTTCCCGGGTATGTAAGGGGAGCTACTCACGGCGTCCCAACAAGTTTAACATGCGACGCTTTAAATTCTGCTGTCAATATTTTAGATCCGTATATTAAGAAAAAGCGACGTATTTTAAACTTGTGTTGCAAGAGTTGCTCCCCTTTTCTACTCACCGGAAAGAAAACAATGTCAAACAAAAGTAAATCTTACAGTCATTGTATACACACCGGTCTCTTAAATATCAGTGTACACAATGATCTTACATTGTTAAGTGGTGTATTAAAATATGCATTGGATTCGTTTTTGTTTCTCCTCATTTGTGAAGAAATAAAATTCCCCCTCCTATTGCATTTTTCCCCTTCAAACGGCACCGACCCCCTTCCCCCAAAAGTGAAAAAAAACACTGGGTAGTGAAGCGACAGTTAGGATATGATTTTAATGAGATTGCCTTTACCTTCACCTTCTTCTTATGAGCATTTAAGCCAAGATGGCTTGTAAGCTCCTCCTATACTTTATTATCAAAGATAACCTCAACAAGAATTTGTAACAGAGCTACTAACTTCCCCACCTTAGGGAAGTATTATATGAAGCATTAAATTGTGCTATTTAAAAAGATTGAGGAATGGATCAGGACTTTTAGTCCAAAATTTTTATAATGCTAGATCTGCAAATGGAACCATAAATTTATTTAATAATGAAATAAAATGAAATAACTCCCATGTTAACCATATGTGTCAAATTTAATATGTGGTTATCAATATTTCAAAACAACACAAGAGCTGTCGTTAAGACAGCAACGCTCGACTATTCTAAGTGCTTGATAGTAAAAAAAGCCTTGATAATGTAAAATTTTCTAAGTTAACAAAAGGGCAATTTTTTTCACAGTTATAGGCCTGAAAGAGAGTCCTTTTATACTCTCAAAGAAGAGTATAAAATTTCAAGCCACATGTCAATAGAATATCTGAGGTGGTATGCAAACTTAAATGTAAATTCTAAGTGGAAAAGGGGGCATTATTCTGCCAAATGCTTGATACAGTTACCTCCTCCTGTCTACAGTTTGGGGTCATGATGTTGAACAAGTTCAAAGTTTCAAAGCCATATGTCAATGGACTTTGAAAATATTTGAGGTATTACAAAAACTAACTTTAATTCTAAGTCGAAAATGGGGCATAATTCTGTCAAAATGCTTGATACAGTTACCTCCTCCTGTCTACAGGTTGGGGTCATGATGGTGAACAAGACTTAGTGTGCAAATATTCAAAGCCATATGTCAATGGACTATGAAAATATTTGAGGTATTACAAAAACTTTAACGTAAATTCTAAGTCGAAAAAGGGGCATAATTCTGTTAAAATGCTTAGTACAGTTACCTCCTCCTGTCTACAGGTTGGGGTCATGATGGTAAATAAGTGTGCAAAGTTTCAAAGCCATATGTCAATGGACTTTGAAAATATTTGAGGTAATTACAAAAACTTTAATGTAAAATTCTGAGTCGAAAAAGGGGCATAATTCTGTCAAAATGCTTGATACAGTTATCTCCTCCTGTCTTCAGGTTGGGGTCATGATGGTGAACAAGTGTGCAAAGTTTCAAAGCCATATGTCAATGGACTTTGAAAATATTTGAGGTATTACAAAAACTTTAACATAAGTGGTTCGCAGACGCCGACGCAGACACTCGGGTGACTACAATAGCTCTACTTATTCTTATCGAATAGTCGGGCTAAAAATAACATTTTTCTAGTAAAAAATCTAAGTTTATGGGGAGATAATTCTTGCAATATTGGTACTAGAGTTATGAACCTTGTCACATAAGATGGGGATGATGATAAGGTACATATATTTGTAGTATGAAGTTGATCCCTTTAGAAATAAATAAGTAACAGTAAACAATAATTTTTTTAAGGAAAATTTTAAGTTCAAGAGGAGATAAATCTTTTGTAAATATTTGGTAGCTAGAGTTATGAACCTTGTCACATAAGATGGGGATGATGATAAGGTACATATATTTGAAGTATGAGGTTGATCCCTTATGAAATAAAGAAGTTACAGTAAAAAATAGTATTTTTAAGGAAAATTTTAAGTTCAAGGGGAGATAAATCTGAAAATATTGGTGCTAGAGTTATGAACCTTGTCACATAAGATGGGAATGATGTTAAGGTACATATATTTAAAGTATGAGGTTGTCCATTAAGAAATAAAGAAGTTACAGTAAAAAATAGTATTTTTTAAGGAAAATTCTAAGTTCAAGGGGAGATAAATCTAAAAATATTGGTGCTAGAGTTATGACCCTTGTTACATAAGATGTGGTCGATGATAAGGAACATATATTTGAAGTTTGAAGTTGATACCTTAAGAAATGACAAAGTTATAGTGAAAAATATTTTACTGCACCAAAATTTTAACGCGGACGCCGTCCATATACTTCGTATAGTCGAACTAAAAATGATACAAACCATTTTAAATCAAAGCGATGCAAGCACTGAGGTATACATTGCTTGACAATATTTGTGTTATGAAGACCATGTGATTTTAATCTACTGAACTCAATAGAAGTCATCTTCTGGTTATAGTCAATTCCGAACACAAATCTAGGCTTATTTCTTCTCAAGTTATTAATAGGACAAGAAAGAGGTGTTGTTCCTACAGACTAGTGCTGTGTTTTTCCAGGCAAGACTATATTGTTTGCGAAACTGGAGAGCAATACAGAAATCAGTTTGCAAAGACCTGTTTATTATCTACAGTATACAATACTGAAATAGTAAAATAGAGTCTTCAGTGTTTTTATCTATTACTTTAAAAACAAGACCAACATGCGGGTTTGTAGTCTATAAAAATGTGGTATTGAATCATTCAGCAAGACTTAAAAGTTAGGTGAACATTTTTGTTTACATGCAAAACACATTCACTGGAAAAAATGCACTCCATAGTGCAATTATTGATTCAAAATAAAAGCATTTGTACGTGACAAAATTTAGGCATCAAAGCCCTAAGCTCTAGCCTTGTACATTCTTAAATTTTTACTACAAGTACATAACGAAAATTAATGACTCCCTCCCCCAATCCTCGCACAAGGCAAATTTTATCCCAGGGCTAAAATTAAAACAATCTTGGTAGAGGTCGACTACACAATGTTTCATGCCAAATATCTTACCTCTAGTCTTTGTCAATTCAGAGGAGAATATTGTTTAAGTTTTTTTCTATACATGTATATACATTTAAGGAAAACCGAAGACACCCTGGTGCCTGGTAAACCTTGTACCTTCAGACAAGATTTTTTTAAAGTTTTTACTATATACATACCATATAAGGAAAACCTAAGAAGACTCCTTGGCAGAGCCAATTTTGACCCAAGGGCTTAATTTGAACAATAGTGATAGAGGTCTACTACAAAGGTTTCATGCCAAATATCAAACATCTAGCCTTTGTCAATCCAGAGGAGAATATTTTTTAAGTTTTTTTTTGTCTATACATGTTTATACATTTAAGGAAAACCTATGACACCCTATTGCTATTTCACTAGGGGCAGCATTTGAACAACTTTGGTAAAGGACGTACTGATGATATTATTTACCAAGTATCTAAGCTCTAAGCCTTAAACCTTCTGATAAAAAGATTTTTTAAAAAGGTTTTTGCTATATACATATAAGGAAAACCTTAATATATGACCCCAGGGGTGAGGCTAATTTTGACCCTTGGGCTGTAACGTGAATAATCTTGGTAGAGGTTCACTACCAAATGTTTCATGACAAATATCTAACCTCTAGCCTTTGTCAATTCAGAGGAGAAGATTTTAAGTTTTAACTACATACATATCAGGAAAATCTATGTACCCTAGCGCATGGATAATTTGACCCCCGGGGTAAAATGTGAAAATCTTGTGAATGTCTACCAGACAATGCCTTATGCAAAATATCTATGCTCTAGGCCTTATTTAAGTCTTTGAACAACTTTGGAAGCCCTTCACTCATGGAACAACCCTGTCAAGTTTGGTTGAAATTGGACAAGATGTTTTCAAAAGATGTTTACATATTATGTATAAAACACACAAACATGCACGCATGCATGCACACACACACAAAGAGGGGAATCGCTATATGCCAACGCAGCATCTACATGCATCAGACCAGCAGTCCAACACATTTTCAAAAAATAAAATGACAATTACATTGTTGATGTGTTGAAAGCCTTGTGAAATTTAATAAAAGCTTTATAATATTTAGAATAAACTTTTATTTTTTCATTCCAAACTGTAATCAAACAATATGAGGTATGGTACATGGTATGGTCAACCAAGTGGATCTCATTGGAGCTAGGTGGGGAGGAGTGTGGGAATCCAAAGATTAGTAAATCATGTTTAAAGCATGTGGATTTACTGAGTGCATCAGAAAGTATTTAAGCACTAAGTTGAAATTTATATGGCATAATGCACTTTATATGTGTTAATATGCTATATATCAAAATTAAATACTCAATATCTTTTTTTTATGTTAACTATAAACTTAAAGAATTAATAAAACCAGAGACACTCAGAATACCATACCTCACCACTACCAAAAAACCCAGAACCCTTGGAATACCATACAGAAGCTCTACAGCTTAAACATTTTCAGTCTCATAGTTCTATGCATTGACATAATCCCCAGCATATTGAAATTTGTCCTTTTTCATTGGAACACTTAAGTAACAAAGTGAATTGACTTATGATTCAGTTATGTACCATCATAAACATATATTGGACCCTAAAAGTAACAGGGTGAAAATATCACAGGGTGAGAAAAAATGTGCAGTTTGACCGGAATCAAACCTGAATCAGAATATTATACATGTATGTGGGCTGTACTGACTCACTCAGCTGAGCTGTCTAGCTGGCAATGTCAATAATCTATTATACATGGGCATAGAAGTCAAAGAAACATTCATTGATAATGACCCATTATTAAAAGTAAATCATATCAGAAACATCCCTTGAAAATGATATCATTTAATTTTTGACCCACAGTTATTACCACTACCTCCTAATGGGCCTAATCAAACTGAGCCTGCAGAATTTTATAATTTTGCTGTCTGTCAGACATGGCAATTTCTTATGGGTTTCATCTTTATCTCCATTTGAAGGGATGTTACTCATGCTTACTAAATAGTTTTTTCTTATCTGTCTATCTTAGTCATAATAGACTATTCTAGCTGTATATAAACATAACAAATGTCTTTTATATTAACAAACAGAACATAAAAAGATGAAAAATTTACCAGTTGGAGAAATTCATCAAATGGATGGAGGTCCAGGAATGATGAATATGGATAGAAATATTTTTTTTTTACTGGCTTTATGTACCTTCTAGTTATTGTGGCAAGGAATTTTATAATTATTCAGTTACACCTGGTTTTTCAGTTTTGATTCAGGACTCTAAATAAATTCATATTTGTGGTATCAGGGGAAATTAAATTACTATTTGTGCTAAATCTGATCATAAACACCAATCTAAATATTTAGAATGTACCTGTAAGTTGTTGAGTGTCATATTTTCACTCTTCACTTGGTTTATCCCACAGGTAAAAACGTTGCGGTGGCATGACTTACAGCTATATACCCCGTTCCCCCTCTACAACCCAAAAACCCTATAAAAAATTATGAAAAAAAAAAAAAATTTATGACTAAAATATTATATAAAGGTATTTTACTCTACTTTCATTTGCATAGAAATATCACTAGCATCTCAATTATCAGCGCATATATTCATCAATTTTCACCAATCTTAACAATCTTGGTCTCAAATCTTAGATAATAAATACTCTTTAAGAAAACAACACTGGCACCTTCGCTGATTATACGTAGCAAAGAAATATCCAAGCCCAAACTGTCAACAAATGAAACTCGAGAGATCTGATTGCACCGTTTCGGTAAAACTCATCACGAGTAAAACACACTAAATTCCACCGTGAAAGAATATTTCTTTGTATTGCGTATTTAAATATGATAAAATTAAGTTATTATTTGTAATAATTGTTCAATCAAAGCATCATATGAAACTATAACGTACCTTTTTTCCTATATGTCAAATTCTCAATCCAAAATGAAAGTAAATTGGCACAGCAGAGTTGTTTCCCTTTAAGTATTTTCATTGGTCCGAGGTTTTCCTGTGACCAATGAAAATACTCCATTTGAAAACAATCTGCAGGCCCATTTTACTTTCATTTTGGAATGAGAATTTGACATATAGAGAACGGTATTCCGAGATTCAGCTAGGTGTTCGAGTCCCTTACATGCTGAGACATTTCAATATTAATATGTTAATATATGTTAATATTATACATGTAGAATTGGAAGTGACTGTCTGCATGTATGCAATTACAGATAAGCATTTTTCTGCATATACATGTAAATTAAATGTATTCAATTGTTTTAACATGTAGATACATGTATACTGATTTACAGTAAGTTGATACCACCTTGGTATACTTCACCAAGTGAACTTACTGTTGACCCATTCCACATTTTAAGTTTAGAGAAAATTGTCTTTCTTTGACTTTTCTTTACATATTTTCTGTTGATTGTATTGATCTCTGCACCTGTATCAATTTGAAAATCAACTTCACAATCATTTTTGCTCTTTTTTGATTTTTGGCCTATTTTGACACATTGTAACCAAAATTTTGTGTATTTTTTTACATCTTTGTTATAAAATGATGTCTGCCTCCACTGTATGATCCCTCACATAATTTACCCCATGCCGGACAATTTCTCTTTTCTAAAATCATGATTGTATCCACAATATTTACATTGTGATCGATTCTGATGTGGATGTTGTTGTTTCTTTACCACTGATGGTTTATACTGGCGCGGGTGCCGGAATGAGAATTAGATGAATATGTCTTCTCAACTTTGTGGATTGGTTGATCATTTGCATTGCAAACTTCTTTCACATGCTTATTTGATTGTTCGTAAGCTCGGCATATTTTGATTGCCTTTTCAAAGTTCAGATTTTCTTCTCTTAACAGCAGTTCTTGTTGTTTTCCGTTGCTGCTAAACACAATTTTATCTCTAAGCATTCTTTCTTTCTGTGTATCAAAATTACAAGACTCAACATGCTTTCAAAACTCTGTAAGAAAACTGTCAAATGATGTATATTCATCTGGATTTGTTACCCAAAATCTGTGTGATTCTAGCACTTCATTTTTTCTAGGATTGCAATAGCTTTCTATTTTGTCAAATAATTGTTTCACTCTCAGTTTATGTTCTGCATTTGCCCATGTAAATTGATCATAAATCTCTATAACTTTAGGTCCAGCACAGTGTAATAGGATATTTACTTGTATCTTTTCATCTTTCTCAGCATTTCTAATGGCAGTCAACACTGGTCAAGTAAATTTCCATTGGCGCTTCGATTTGAAAAAGTTATGTGATATGTTACCATTTTCAACATCTAAATGTCCTGGGGGTCTAAACGTATTTGCCATGATTGTCATTACGAAGGCTAAGTTCGAATAATATTGAGTACGAATCCTTAGTTCGAATAATATTGAGTACGTTTTCCAAATCGAATAATATTGAGTACGAATCTTCCCCTTCCTGAAAATGGCTTTTGGGCGATATATTTCACATTAGTGGCTGAAATACCTCACACTGCAGGTGTGCAACAAATAATTGCATACTCCTCCGATGCCACCATGTTGATAGGGTTCTATTATATTCAATTATATGACAATACGTTTTCTTATTCCATTCATACAGCAGTCTTTACGAAAAACTTTTAAAAGCACAGGACATTCAGGCCAGTAAAATTTCAAATCTTACTGGACCTGGTGATTTTTAACCGGACCAAATGCATAGATAGGTAATGAATTGATGGGTAAAGGAAAACACTTTATCATGCTTCCCTTGATAACTTTGAAAGAAGCATAATACTTCTTGTATTCTGGGCCATATGTTGACAGCTTTGAAAAATCTATAAGGACCAAATGTTTAGACAAAACTGTCTAGAATTGAACATGAACAACACAATTTGCTTCAAACAAATCACTTTCACACAAAATATTTACTAAACTCAATAATCACAAAATCATAGCTATATAATGACCATAATAAACAATGGTTTAATTTCCGTAACTATACGGTGCAGTACGTAAAATATCAAAGAAAAAATGGCGGCTTCCAATACTCAATACAACTTAGACATCTCTCGCTGTGTTTTGAACATTAAGGACAGAATTGATGGGTTTCATTTGCAAAAAAAGGCAAAAAGATCAATCTTTTATAGAACCCTGCTTCATTATTTTGATGAATTTTTCTTATAATATTTTTTCATGGCCAAAAATCTACTGGCCCATCGGACCACCAACCTTGCAATAATCACCGGACCAATGCTAAATTTAGTGGCCTCGGGCCTCGGACTGGCGTTAATTTCGAAGACTGATACAGACGCTTACAATGTTACCAGTGATTTTTCTCACTTGATTGGGAAGAGGCCTTAGCCTCTTGATTTTGGGAAAAATTATCTCTTAAATTGCTGATTTGGGAAGTAAAAAAGCTGGTTTAAGTTGGTATTTTTGGGAAAACTGCATGATTTTAAAGAAAATTTCAATTGGGAAGAGGCCTTTTTTCGGAGTCTGTTATATAAATAGAAAAATCACTGGTTACATACCACTAAATAAGACATATATATCTGTATATGCTCGTTTTCTAAAACAGTTTGAAAAAGAAAAAAATATGCAAGTGTATATTTAAAAGTAAATAAGGTTTACTTGTTTGATTTAATATTTATTTTGGATGTTTGACATATTTTTATACAGTCTCTGTCGTAATTCATTCGTTCTTGCACGCGCATGCGTGGATACGAAGTTTGAAGGGTAGGTTTACACAATGCTTTTATGAATGAAATAGTAATTTTCATATTTTTTGCTTTCATGTTTAGAAATGTTTCTTTAAACTGAAAGTGCATAGTTTTGAACTTTCAAAGCTTATTGACCACTATGCAAACAATATTTTAATAAAAAGTGATCTTAATGTGACAATCCTGCAAAATGAGGATCTACTTTTATCGAGGTTTCATCCGAAGGTGGATGTTGTTCAGCAAAACAGTGAAACCGTATTGATTTCTGAAATGCAGCTATAACTCTGTATACATTGCAAGCAATGTATACAAAAAGCAGATAAAATCACGTTTGAGATAGGGAACAGTTGCGTAAGACAGAACTTTTTTAGCTAAGTCATGGGGGGTGGAACCCCATATGTATCTAAAAATGAGCATCGGTAAAAATTATATGTGAATTTCCGCTGCACCAGATGTGAAGCATTACACCAGCTGTGACTGTAAAGATAGGTCAATCGCAGGGTAAGTTTTCATCTTTTTAAACGTTTATCTAAAATTCAATCCTTTTTTTAAGAAAATTGAAATGTGATTCTACCCTCCTCAATAGGGGTCATCTACTAGTTATGACCAATCAATATGTGAAAAATGAAGACTTTGTGATAAATAGTAACCAAGATAATAAGAGGAAATCATATTACCATTCAAGATAATCAGCGGAAACAATTCTGACATTATATTGTTTGGCGTAAATTATGTTGGGGTGGGGAAAAGGCGTGTCATTCCTTGTGTTTATTTATACTGTATAGGGGGTATATTTTGGATATTATCAATAATATTGAAAGAATTTCATTATTAATTATAATTTCATGTTCTGACAAGTGAATGTTGTCTGCTGAAACTGTAGTGACATCATATTCTGTTACAAAAAATAATATTGAAGCCAAAAAGGGCCATCAATTAACATACGACGGTACCATAGTGCTCTCCGTTTAAGCTCCCATTCAAAACATGGCTGAATGACCATAGATGTTTCTAATTTAAATCATTGAGTATGAATGACATGTGTATTTTAAAGTCAAGATGCGACAGCTAATTACAATTCAATAAAATAGTAAATACAAGTTCTTTTTATTTGAACAATTTGCTGGAAATACTAAAGGACAGTGGTACTGGTCGGAGACCATCAACCGGACACTTTTGGAACATTTTTCCGTACAGATTTCATAATTTTTAACCTAGAGATAAAAAAATTTGACACAGTTTAGCTAGGTTCTTCTCTTAACTAACAAACTAGTTTGTTTATTTCTGATTGTATTGACACTTATATCATATGCTCGACAAGGAGGGTATCAAAATTACCTACATTGTCTACACTACAGTACCATGTGTCAGGACAGATATGTACATGATGTGATTTAATTCAGATAAAAGCTTGGCTGTTTTGATTTTTGATTTGTAACATGCTATTCAATATGTCAGCAACAAATGCTGAAGTTTTGGATATTCTATTATTCACTCTGCAAATGATTATAGCTGGTATATGAGGTCAGGCATTGCTTTCATGACCCCCGAATTTCAACGTCAACATTCTTGAAATAGACATTAAAATATTACCATTTACGGAGGCTGAAATAAATTTATTTACTTAATTTTAAAAGAAACATGCACTTATTGTTGATAAAAAAGTGACTGACAACCACTGAACAAAGAAAATATTAAATTAAGCATTTTCGGGGCTGTCCGGATTTGGTGGTTGTCCGGTTTTGGTGGTCCCCAACCAGTACCGATAGGGGACCATCCCTCATGAGCTGAAAATCGAGATGCTAGTGATTTTTCTATACAAAATGAAAGTACTGGTTGGAGACCAACAAAACCGGACAACCATCAAACCCGGACGGCCCAGAAAATGCTTAATTTTGTATTTTCTTTGTTCAGTGAATGACAGTCACTTTTTTACCAACAATAAATGCATGTTTCTTCTTTAATTAAGTAAATAAATTTATTCAACCTCCATAACTGGTAATATTTTAATGTCTATTTCAAGAATGTTGACGTTGAAATTTGGGGGCCAGGAAAGCAATGCCTGACCTCATATACCAGCTATAATCATTTGCAGAGTAAACAATTATATCCAAAACTTCAGCATTTGTTGCTGACATATTGTATATCATGTTAAAAATCAAAACACCCAAGCTTTTATCTGAATTAAATCACGTCATGTACATATCTGTCCGGACACATGGTACTGTAGTGTAGACAATTTAGGTAATTTTGATACCCTCCTTGTCGGGCCTCAGATATAAGTGTCAATACATTCAGAAATAAACAAACTAGTTTGTAAGTTAGGGGAAGAACCTAGCTGAACTGTGTCAAATTTTTAGGTCTCTATGTTAAAAATTATGAAATCTGTACGGAAAAATGTTCAAAAAGTGTCCGGTTGATGGTTCCCGACCAGTAGAGTGTTTTTTTTAGAGTCATAAAAAATTTTTTTCATAAAATTTATTTTTGTCAATACTTATGATGTTTGGGTTTTGTGTAGAGGGGGAATGGGGGTATAGTGTATGTGGAAAAGAGTCAACTCGGCCCTATACCAACTCGGCACGGGTCAACTCGGCACGGGTCAAATCGGCCCACTTAACAAAAATACATAAAACGTATAAACTTTGCTTTGCATGTTGTTAAGGTAAATGAATGACAAGAAATATCTTATTATTATATAATTATACATTGTTCTCCTGCTGAAATAAAGTATATTTAGAAAAAAAAATGTTTTTTATTTGTCTTGCAGATTCGATAAGATTATTATAAATGTGTTTCCTTAGATGCATTTTGTTTGTAAAGTAACGTTATTATCGCTAGTTTGGGGCGATTAAAAGTCCGATTTTAAAATTTATTACATCAATTATAGGCTGTTAATCTTAGCTTTCTCTCAGTATATATTTCAACACATTCTTTGACACTGAAGGTATTTAAGTTTACAGTTAAACCTACCACGAGTCATAAATACAGAGAGAGATACGCTATCAGTTATCTTTACTTGTAATTTTACTGATAAGAAAAGCCTTTCTGCTGCTAGTTCGGAAACTGTCAGTCCATGTATTATAAATAATTACCATAATTACAATAAATAATGAATATTTATAACACAAACCTAAATATTTATAATTGAAAAGTGGGCCGAGTTGACCCGTGCCGAGTTGGAATAGGGCCGAGCTGACTCGGGGGCCGAGTACGTTTTAGGGCCGAGCTGACCCGGATTCGTGTATGTCATGGCCACGAGACGTTCACCTGTGTATGCAAATAAATAGAGATTAGATCATTATAACGATTATTTTAATAGTAAATATGATTAGTTTCTAATAATATACGTCTATAAACTGCAAATTTATTGTAAAATTCTATTAAATCGCTATAGTTCATATTTTTACAGCCACTTTCGTCAAAAAAGTCACTTTCGTAGTTTTAGACAACCCGTTTCGCACTGGTCAGGTGACTCTAATTCGTACCCTGATCAAAGAATATGAGTTATGTCAAAGGAAATAACAGGGATAAAATTACACTTTTGTAGTTCCTCTTTTTGTCTCCATGTATTATACTTTTCTGCATAAGCTCTGTTTATTTTGAACCCGTCTGCCATTCCGATTTCATACATGTGGAGATTGTAAGAACGCTTACAACATTAAGATTAAATTTTGATTCTAACCTAAAGAAGAAATTTACCGAAAGACCGAGGATGTACTATTTCTTGCTTTATTTTGCAGCAATAAGCAAATTGGCATGTCCCTAACGGCATTCAATAGTATAATGTTGTATCATTAGTCTCCTAGACATTTTGTTATTGAAGCATAATTTCCGGTTATTATTGAGAATCTATAGTCTTATGGGTACTATTAAATTCTTCTTGGAATTTATTAAGATTTTACATTATATTTTTGTTACATAGTTACATTTTTCTCTTTCTTACATCTATTTAATTCACATAATATCGTTTTCTTATTTACTGATATTTTTTGTTTCCAAATTTAACGTTAACGTTTGGCGCGGCTTAAGACGCCGCGTTACGTCATATTTTTATCTAAGCGGAAATGCAATGATCATAACAAATTTAAAAACGTTCATACAGTTTATCAAACTCCTCACAGTGATTACCTCGGTTTACAGACACTTCACCCCCCAGACACTTCACCCTAGGCCCTTTTTTGCAGACACCTCACCCCTTAGACAGTTCACCCCTCATTTTAAGAAATTTGATTAAGACACTTCACCCCCCATTTTTTTATTTTGTGTTCAACAATAATTTATGTTCAAAAATGTCAAATGTATTCAATACAGTAGTGATTGAGTATGTTTATTGTCTTAACAAATGTTATATATTATTTTATCATGTAATTGACCAAAGACAATGGTTATATTGTTGTTTTTGCACTACAAAAAAGGCTCATATCACAAAGTTGATTGTAAGTAAATTTTTGTTCTTTATTTTTATATATTTAATACTAATTTCAATTTATGTGTAAGGGATATAACTAAATGAATAATCTTTCTATTGAAGTGTGTGAACTTTTGTGTGATTTTTCCTTTGATATATTTTAAGTATATAATCTTTTTCACACTTCCTTTGTGTTTTTAATTGACAGTGTCTTGTTTAATGGACTGAAAGCAAAACATGAATACAAAGCTGTTAATTAGCTGAACTGATTATTGTAGAGAAAGTGGGTGAAATCTATGGACGGCTATAATATTGTGGTTTTTCGAACCAGTAATAGATACTGGAAATATGTGCTGAAAGTTCTGGTGCTAACAGGATATCCAGTGTTTAACACTGTTGCAGAATAGAAAATGTCTGTGAAGGTCTCCTCTGACTGAAACTGTAAATAAATATATATATACATGTACATGTGTCTATATGTGTGTGTTCTCTCAATGTTATGTTTCAATGATATAATATATATAATTGTTTTTCAGCTGTAAATTGTTGTTCATGTTAAATGTTTTACTCAAAAATAATAAAAATAAACATATCAAGGCATTATGTTGTTGACTTATTTACTTTATATAAAAAAATGGATGAGGGGTGAAGTGTCTTAGGGTATTTTGGGGGGTGAAGTGTCTTGAGGGGTGAAGTGTCTTCAAAATTTGAGGGGTGAAGTGTCTGGGGGGTGAAGTGTCTTGCTACCATTACCTCCCTTGGCAGAATTGTAATCACTGCCTTCAAAGACGTCACATGATGATGAAAGTCACATGACGTAACGTCGAAATTCAAATGTAAATATCGACCGTTACATAGAAAATCTAACGTCATTTTTCTCTTTCTGTTTTATTTTTAACTTTTAGTGCCTACGATCGATATAGTTCATCAAAAAATTATCAAAAGTATACAAAATAACGAAAAATAAATTCAAAAGCTATAAAATATAAAATATCAAAATATTGTCTCGGTAGAAAATATTCTCATATTTTTTAGAATTATTTTTAAATATTCATATTATTTATTTATTTATCCATAAACATTGTTTAATCAATAAGAAAAAACTTAAGTGATAAATAAAAGCAGTAAATAAAACAATTTTTGAAAAAATATAGTAGATCAGAAATTCTGATATATTGGGACCTTGGTGGCAGAGATTTACGCCGAAGAATTAAGGGGAGATCACTGTGTGGAGATTGACAGTTTATAAGCATCACGACGATACATTTAAACACGCATTCTCAATACCATTTACAAATATTGAATCACGGAATGTGAAAAAAATAATGTTCAGAGAGCATAAAAATAATGTTTGAATATGGAAAAAGAATATCTCCCGGACATAAATCTGAATTCTTGCAAACAAGATACGAACCATGTTCTCTCAGTTCCATATTAAATTGAGCAGGTCATTCTTATAAAAACAGGCACAGAAATGTACGTTACTTTGAGTGACCCTTAAATTAGCAGCTCATAATCATGTAACTGTTGACCTAGTCAGTAATTTTGTTTTCACAATTCCCTTCTCAAAAGATGTAGGATGGAAATAAACACATTTTTTGTTAAATCATACCAATATATTCAGGTTTTTGAAATGTTAAAACAATTACAAATTTTACTGATGAATGATACATATTTTACTATTTCAATGCATACTTCGAAGTTCTTTACAGATTTATCAATGAAAAGCAGTTCGACATTACAATGTTATTTGTTATTTATGGTACATTCAAACTCCTCGTTGTAAACTAATTCATGCATGTAGCGGTTGTTTTTTCACCCCAAATGCCTTAAAAGTAATGTAATAATATTGTAACGTACATTTCAGTTTAATACAAAAAAATATCAACAGTGAATTCATTAAGAAAATCTGACAGGAATGGGAAAACTTAAATATTTCTGTTTGGTATTTATCCCTTTTCTAAACATTTGAACAGTTAACTACAAAAATCATCAACGCTTGGTCAGAATAAGATATTGTATATGCATACAAAATAAGATGTATTTTAATTGATGATTCTGTTCATATAAGGTAAAAAGTACATGTAAACAACATTATATGTGCATATTTAACCCTTTATGACAACATACGTGTGTAATAAAATGCTTTAAAATAGCAATCTTTATCATTTTTGAAGACTTTCTTAAAAACTTTATTAAAAACTGTTGTAAACTCTCATTGGTAACGTACATTTCAGTTTTCTGGCATGGGTGTTGTACATAAAAAGACACCAATTAATATTTAACATTATAAACAAAATGTTTCCTATTTTAAATTTTTAAAACAACAAACATTTTTACTTTATAAAATAATCTAAAAGCAAATTTGATCATCCTTGTATGCTACGTTATTCATTGTTAATGAGGGTAATTTAACAGCAATGTCCAGAAATGTTTTGAGCCCCATTATGGTGTAATTGATAAAATTTGTTGCATTTTTATGTAAAAAAATAAATAAAATAAAAACATGTTTTACTATCGCAAACTTCAAGTTCAATTTTATGTGCAACTTTGCAAGTAACATACATTTTAAGATGATTCATCGAAAGTCCTGTTAATATCTTTCATTAGAAGTTTGCATGTTTTAAGACATTATGATTACCAAAATCACATTTGTGAAATGCATGTAAAAATAAATGCTTTAGAAGTGTGACGCATTTACTTGATTATTTTGTTGCTTTACAATATATTCCAGTGTTCTGTACACAATATGGTAAATTCTGGAAAAAAAATCATTTACTTTATACGAAACATTGCCTATATGAAACATTGTTTGCTTTTGTAAATTGTTTGATAAAACATTGTTTCTTTCATTTCTCGCTTTGTTAGTCAAATATTTAGGATTCTGTAATAAGTAATTCTAAAATAACGCTCTTTCAAAAGATAACTTTCGGTATCTTCCAGCTCTTGTTCTCTACCTGTAGCCTTTTTGAATCTAAGCCCTTAATTTCGGTCTCTGAAATGTACGTTACTACAATTGAAATGTACGTTACTTGTTGTTGATGTTAATGTAAGTAAGAAATCATTGTTTTGTGGACCTTTATAGTTCATACACAATGCACATTTGAGTGTGCAGATGCTAGAGAAAAGATTAAAAATGTTCAATATCATCACAACTGTTCAACTTAAACAATTACATATTGTAATAGTCCCAACTTTTGTAGATAGAAAAAATACCTGAATAAAATTGATATGCAACTGATGCAAATACAATTATTTTTAATTTGTTTTCATATCTAATCATCCTATTCTTACTTGTTATTAGATGAAAAACATATTCATGAAGTAACTTTTAAGAATTCAGGAGATACTCTTCATTGAAATTACTAATACTAGTTTTGAAATGTACGTTACCAACAGTAACGTACATTTCATGGTACTTTTAAGCAGAAATATACTTTCCGCTACTACCTTTTGTTTACATTGCGTAAAAATCATGCTATCACATCTCAAAATCCAGCAGAATGTTTTCAGTAGATATATGTTTATACACATAAAATGTTTTCTAATATATATTGTGATATCGTATATCAATCATGAATTTACCTTAAATTATATCCACAGTGACAAAATGCAATATTTATTTAGGCTTTGATGTAACAAAACTCTTCTCTCCATATAAATTTTCTTACCTAAGGTATCATATTTTAAGTGTAGTGAATATTTTTTAAATTGCGGTAACGTTCGTTTCGGTAACGTACATTTCCGACCACTTTTCAATGCAGATCTGGACACAGTCTTGAGCAATAATAACAATTTCTCAACACATACCTTCTAATAGAGGGAAGCTTTAACTGCTTGACACAAGTCTACCTCTTTAGATATTCATCAGTTCCTGTTGCATCAGTAACGTACGTTTCGCGGCAAAAATTACGTTTTAATTTTCTCAGAAAATCATCCATCAATTACGGCATCTTTATATACCACTTTTATAATACATTATTTTGGTCAATATGGCCAATTATCAGCCAGAAAACTTCAAACTTTGAAAGATCTTATTTTTTAAATAATATTTTCTTCACTGTTTTAAAACGCACACTCCAAAAGGCATGTATCAGTGGAAAGGAAGAAACAACAATTTTGTTTACATTTTTATCATAGTTTTCAGGATGTTCCACTTATAAATTCACGCTAAGGCATTGTGAGATACACAAAACACCAAACAATTGTTTTATACAAGACCAATTGAAACATGCAAACATTTAAAGTTCATTTTTCTGATAGAGACAGTCACGTACGTTTCATTTTTTACTGTTGTGCGATAAATAATTTTCCAAATCATGACAGTTGACCACTTTTTTGTTTTGATTTAATTAAAACGGAACATGTTTGATGGAACAGATGCTTTAGATAAAATATATAGCACATAATAAGACGAATATGCTGCGTGGAAAGTGTTTTTATCTATTCTGTAAATGATATTGAGAATGCGTGAAAACGCCGCAATAGTTGAGAATCGTTTCACGTTTCAAGTTTCCCGTTTCCCGTTACCCGATTACGTTAATAAACGCATTCTCACTAATACTGGCGTCGTGTGTTTATAGGTACTGTACAATATATCCAATATATTGTCTCTCTTCTCCTGTTAAATGTATATTTTTATGTATAAATTTCTGTGTTCCGGTTGTTACCTGTTCACAATTTTGTATTTTATGTCACATGTTCTTATGAACCATGACAATATTGAAAAAAATCTAAATCTAAATTTTGGTAAGTATCATGAATCTAGCCATATCTTTATTTTATTTTTATGGGTAAAATATAATTGTCACTCATTCTGTTCTCCTGTTTTTATGTATAATTTCTATGTATATTTTTTGCATGTTGACAATTTGTATGTCATGTCATATGTTCTTATGAACAATGACAGTATTGAATAAAATCTTGAAATCTTGAATATCCTGTATGTTGTAAATTATTAAGAATGTAACATTCAGTTAAGTCAAGTTTTATATATGTATTTAATTATTGTTCAAAACAATTTCCATACATCCAAGAATATAGTAAATATGTACAGCAAATGTTTATATGCCTATAATTAAACGTAAAAAATAATGCATTTATTTTTTATTGAAAAAAAAAAACAACAACAAAAATTGTATATACTGTACTCAACATCTCTACAATAATTTTTAATTTACAGAAGATATCTTATTTGATTTCATTACAAATAAATAGAGGATATTCAAGTTTTTTCTATAAATACATGATTTATTTTCATCGAGTGGTATGAAAATAATATTTCATGAGTGGCGGTAGCCACGAGTGAAATATGGTAATTTTCATGCCACAAGATGAAAATAAATCATGTATTTATAGAAAAACTTGAATTTTCTGTTTATTATATACATTTTTATCTTTTTTGACATTAAAATTTGAAAGACTTTCCCTTAAATTGTGTGTACTGGCAAAATTGAAAAGAAAGTAGTCCGGCAAGACACCAGTGAAAATACGGAAAATATGTTTCACTGCAGTGAAAAATAAATTTTAACAGTGAAAATACGGAAAATGAAAATACGCATTTTATTTCATCAATATTTCTCAATATTTCATTTATATGTATATAATAAATAAGGTTATTTATAAAAAAATGAATGTTGATCACTTCGTTTGGTTGAAAAATTACATGTGGTGTTCCACAAGGGTCAATCTTTCGGTTGGTCCTCTTTTGTTTTTAACATATGTTTACGATTCCACACTGTTCATTCTTACAGGACAAGGGAGCATTTGCAATCCCGGAGGTCTAAGGTTTTGGTTCCAAGTACTTCTGCTCGGGGGTGGCTCGTTGTGGAACTGTTTGCCAGCAGAATTATCTAGCATTGACAGGTTACCTTCTTTTAAAGTATCTATTTGTAATTGTTCAATGCATTTTGTATGAGTTTTTATATTTACATCAGGTTGTTTTCGGTATAGGAATTGTTTTAACTCATTTCGTTGATCATTTAACCTTTTACCCCATCAGCATATTGCGAAAAAAGGCTATTTTCATTGAAAAGCCTCCTGTAACAAGTTCAAACTGCTATGAAACTATAAAAAAATGCTTCAATGCTGATAAAAATTGGCACAAATGTTGACTAGACCATAGCCTCTGTAACAGCATGCTCAATCGTAAATTTTCTGTTACCATGGCAACGGGGGGGACGTCCCAAAATTGCCAAAAATCACTATTTTGCATTGTTTTTTTCCATCAAAACTGATTTCAAAGTGCTGCAACTTCTCAATGAATTGAGATAGAGTGAAAGCTTTTCAGCGTCGGTTACTAGTTACCCTAAGATCGACATGAGGCCATTTCTAGCCTGTCACATGTCCAAAAGTTTCTTGGCGAAAAAGTGGTCACTTTTTTAACAACATTTCTCAAACGAAAAACAGTGTTTGGGGCCTAAATAGGGCATTTTTTTCACTGTTTGAGGCCTCAAAAAGGGGGGGGGCAAAAAGCCGTCGAAACACGCTTATATAAGGGAAAAGGTTAACACATTTAATATGCAATGATGCATTTCTTTAAAATTTAGTCTAAGTAATGCTCATTTTTAAATTCTCATTCCTACTTTTTTAAGTTGCGTCTTGGTATCTTCACCAAATATTATAGGTTTAAGTTTGTAATTGTAATGAATTCTATTTACGAAATAATATGTCCCAAACAGTGATTTTATCGCTCAATAAAATCACTGTTTGGAGTTCGGATGTGAGGAATTATATCACGAGGGCGTAGCTTCTATATAGGATCTTGCTTTATTTGAGATTTTTTTTGTCTTGCTTATCTTCCCAGCATGACTCTAGCTATTTCTTATATGAGTTGAACTGTTGACTTATGATCCCCCCTGTCTTTGTTTATTTGTTTGATAACCCATGTAGACTTTCATATTTAAAATTTGCTAAAAGCTGTTTTTAAGTTTTTAAGTATTTATTTATCTATTACTTTATTTATTTAGTTTTTCATTTATTTATTTATTTATTCATTAATTTTAATTGTTTAATCGGTATAATTTATTGAACTTTAAGAAAAATGTTTTTAGATACCTCACTTTGTAAGCATGATTAAACATACAAGCTAGTAAAGTAGAATTAAGTAAACTATCATTTTAAATTTTAGCATCTAATTCATTTTCATGAAAAAAATATTTATAAAGGAGTGTTTTATGCCTATCAATTTTTATTGCAGCTGTTCAATTATTGTTGATATTATACTTTATGTTATATACAGTCGCTTATAAAAGCTCTTGATGTTGTACTGTTGTAAACTTGCCGACTTAAAATAAAACTTATCTTACTTATGCGCATCCGAACAACAAACAGTGATTTTATTAAGCGATAAAATCACCGATTTGGATATATTATTTTGATTCTAACACGACGTAAACAAATAAAACCTGATATTCAGCTAAATTGCGCCTGCTTTGTTTCCGTACTTAATTCAGCACATCGCATTTTAGTGGTTACGTCACATGTTATAATGATAACGTCACATGTCTAAGTACAGATGTTAACAGATATTTAGATATTTAGTTTGAGTTTAATTACGTAGGAATATAATCACGAAGGCCGATAAATGGAGATTAAATCATCATAATGATTATTTTTAATAGTAATTATAATTAGTTTCTAATAATATACATCTACAAACTGCAATTTTATTGTAAAATTTTATTAAAACGCTATAATTCATATTTCTAAAGTCACTTTCGCTCACTTTGTCAAAAAAAGTCAGTCACTTTCGTATTTTAGGCAAACCCGTTTAGCACTGGTCCGGTGACTCTAATGCGTACCCTGACAATGAGTATGAGTTAATGACGAAGGAAATAACAGGGATTAAATTACACTTTTGTAGTTCCTCTTTTTGTCTTCATGTATTATACTTTTCTGCATAAGCTCTGTTTATCTTGAACCTGTCTGTCATTCCGATTTCATATATGTGGCGTATTGGCTATATCTTAACACTCCAGGAATAAAATATCCCAACACTTGAGAGTACATGTGGAGATTGGTCAGAAGGTCTTTGATTAAAACCGCCCAATAAATTAAGAATCCTTTGCCCCAAAGTCTTCATATTTGGCATGGAGGTTAGTCATGAACATAAGATGACCCTTAATGATTTTAAGGTGACTGGGTCAAAGGTTAAGGTCACAGGGGCCTTGAATTCAAAAAGCTTGTCCGCCCAATAACCTTAGAATAACCTTGACTCACAGTCTTCATATTTGTCATGTAGGTTTGTCATGACCATTTGGTGACCCCTATTAATTTTGAGGTCACTGGGTCAAAGGTCAAGGTCACAGGGGTGTTAAGTTTAAAAAAGCTTATCCGCACAATTGCTTGAGAATGCTTTGGTCAACAGTCTTCATATTTGGAATTGAGGTTGGATATGACTATAAGATGACCCCTTTTGATTTTGAGGTTACTAGATCAAAGGTCAATGTCTGAAGGGCCTTGACTAAAAAAGCTTGTCTGCCCAATAGCTCAAGAATCCTTTGACCCCTAGTCTTCATATTTTGTTTGGAGGTTAGTCACGACCATTAGTTGACCCCTATTGATATCGTCACTTGGTCAATGGTCAAGGTCACAGGGGCATTGCCTTCTAAAAGTTTGACCGCCCAATATCTTAAAAATCCTTTGACCCACAGTCTTCATATTCGGCATGGCGGTTGCTCATGTGACCCTATTGATTTTGTAGTCACTGGGTAAAAGGTCAAGGTCACAGGGCCTTTAGTTCAAAAAGCTTGTCCGATCAATTGCTTAAGAATGCTTTGGTCTGTAGTCTTCATATTTAGTATTGAGGTTGGTTATGACTAGTAGATGACCCCTATGGATTTTTCGGTGACTGTGTCAAAGGTCACAGGAGCTTGTCTGCTCAAATGCTTAAGAATGCCTGTCCACAGTGTATTGATTTTGACATTTTCACATTTGAAGCATATAATCATGTTCTCATATATTCATCATAAATCATCCCAGGCAAAGTTGCATGAATGGGTAGAGGTATTTATTTCATGCCGTGGCAGTTTCAGTTTTGAGGTCAGTAGGTCAAAGGTAAAGGTCACTTTGATCTTTGCCACTAAAACATAATTTAGCAATGCACTGGCTTACTACCTACAGATTTGGCAGAGAGGTTGTCTTTATTGACTGCGATACATTCATGAAACTGTCGAAATACCCCTTGTGAAGTTTTAATTCTTTCCTTTTATTTTTTCGAGCGGTTAGATATATATAGTGGTGCATGTTGAATAGGGCTGGGGCTGAAAAGGAATCGCGCCAATATAAAATCCCACCAGCAAAATTTACTTCCAATTTTTGGAAATACTTGTCTTTTCATGTGATTAGACAAGTTCAGTGTACCACCTGTATAAGCCAATTCGCCATGGCATGTTTTATAAACTGCTTTTTCCTCATTTTCATTGAAAGTAAATTTGCTGGTGGAATTTTATATTGGCGCGACTCGTTTTCAACCTTTAAACCTAGTTTATATTTGCATTGCATATATGTTTAATGAAATTAATGTTTAGTATTGTTTTAAGAAAAATAAGCATGTTTTCAGAACTAATGTTTATGTTTTATGGGTATCTTGATAACAAAAGATTCGTGGTTCGATCTGTGAATCGCAGGTGCTGAATCGTGGATCAGATCGGATCGTCACTTATCCGACGATCCGCACATTGTTGAACTCCCGGCTGCGCCGCCGTAAATTTTCCAATAAGTTTAGCAAAGACGCGAATAGTGATTCGTTTGGTTTTTAGTACTTTATCTTCCTCTTTTTAAAATATTAGCTGAACTGTCATTGAATGAATGCTAATAAAGTTTCCTTTTAAAAGGAAAGGCTTGCTCAGTTGTGCCATCATCCCATCTCTTTAAAAAAAAATTTTTTTTTGTTTCAATTTATTATCACAATTTTTTTGAATTACGGTATATCATAAAGGGTTTATTTAGTTTTTTTTCTCGAAAAAAAAATTTCACTTTTATAGGGATAGGTAGGGTAAGCCCAAGACTGGACGAGCACCTGTGTCCATTTGTTTGAGCACCAGTGTTATGCGTGCAAATTTGGACCAAAGAGGGACCAGAAGTCCACTGATTATAACTGAACGTAACAGTAGCATCTTTTTTTAGTAAAAACGAATATTTTTTTACAAAAACGATTCGAAATCTATTCTCTATTGTATAAAACTAATAAAGAAAATAATCAATCGTAAGATACTAACATTGGCTCTCATGTGCAGATCTATCTATCACAAGTGTGCACATTTGACATTTCATTTCCACTTTTTTCGCAGAGAGAGTCATTCGTTTTGGCAGTTGCTAATTTCATTTATATAGCAACTTTAGAGACAAGTAAATGCATTAATAAGCATGTATCAACTATGTTACACCTAAAATATCTATGATAACAACACAGGAGATCAGCATGTGGTAAGGTTAATGATATGTATGGGCTATTTTTAGATTACCTCAACTCTGTCAGTAGATCTAAATATAACTTAATCATGCACTAATGGTCACGATCTTTTGGTAAGCAGGACCGCCCTTTGGAGACGGAATACTACTACACTAATCATTCTCTATTGTATAAAACTAATAAAGACAAAAACGAATTATAAAAGAAAATAACTTTTGAGTCTTGAAAAAGAATAGAAACGGAACAATTTCGATAAATCAAGTAAAAATAGAAATCCTATTTTATATAAACAAACTGGGATTACCGAAGTAACTAAAATAGCTTAGATTTCCGTAATATTACTTCGTCTGATTCCGCAGTATGACGGAATCGCCCGAATTGTCACGATTTCAATCGGAACTACCTCGGCTATTATCATTAATCCGAAGAGTGACGGAAAGGGCCGAAAAGTTGTGATTGCACGATTGCAGCTGGTTTCCCGTTCAATCATGCACTAACAAATGTAAGCAGGAAACCACCTAACCGGAACAACTTTTCCAAAACAAAGGCTTATAAGCTTTTTACACGGTTCTAGCACCGACTTTTTCTGATTTACCGCTAATTCGACTTTAACCATTGTGCTATTCACATACATGACTGATAAGGATCTCCCACTAGCCAAGAATCATCAATAAAATGAACACTAACATCATCTAGTGCCCTAAGATAAGCGAATACAGGTTTCAGTATTTTTGCTGGATGAATATCCCATACCTAATGCTCTAATTAATTGATATTTTATATCATTGAAGTAGATTCGGAAATAACGCCGATCCTGTTCTCTAATTTTTATTGGGTAAAAAGCATCTGATAGGTCAACTGAGCCATAAAATTATCTTTTCCCATAGCGTTGATTGCAGATCTGATAGATTCCATTTTTAAACTGATGTTTTCTATATATAACTCATTAAACTGTTGTATCACCCTAAGAATATGTTGTCTGCTTTTAAAATTTGTCTTTTGACGTCTCATCTGTGATATGCAGGCTTCATAACATCTGACCCCCTTTCAAAATTCCATTTTAATCGTTTAGCTCCGCCCATTTTTTCCTCGTTTAGGGCAGACGCATATTTTTAATTGGGGACCATACGCCGCTTTTCATGGAATGGCACTACTGTGTCGCATATTGAAGGTTCCATGATAACCGCCGTATGAACACATCTGCGGATGTTTTTAAATTCAAAATTTCACCATTTTCATGTTTAAATGTTGAATTCTGCGTAAGCCGGTGCTAGGGGCAGTGGACGGTAGTTTGCACTTTACAGTACCGTCCATGAACTGGCTCAATCAAACCGAGCCTGCAACATTTTTAATTTTGTCGTCTTGGACTTTCTTTAGTGAATCTTATTTTCTCTATTTTAGGTTCAAAATTATCCTTACTAGATAATCATTTTAGGTCTTATCGCCCCATTAAAGCAAAAAGGTACCAAGTGACATTTTCATGTTTTCGAGAAAATCGCGTTAAAAGATTTGAATTTCCATATCAAATCAGGTTTTTACAACATGGCAAAGAAACTTTACATATATTTAGATAATATTTAAATGTACATGCTCAAAAAGTTGGAAAGCTTATATATTACTAATAAGTGATAATTAATCAATTAAAGGAAATGGTTCCTTTTTGCACTAATAAATATTTTGACTGACAAATGCAAGAAGGTACCATATGAACGCTTGGCCCCTTTTTGCATTGTATGATTTTTAACATTTGCTGTCGAATATATCAAAAAAGGTACCATATGGCAGTTGGCACCTTTTTGTCCCAACAATATTAACAAAAAGCATCATTTGGTTACAATTTTATTCTACAATGATACAAATAATAATATGAAATTCTTGTGTTTTCAGTTAATGTCTGATACAACTATCACACTACATGTTTTGAAAGTCTTCCTCTGTGACCAATCTCAATGCCTATGTCAAAATCTCTTACATTGTTAGTAAAAATCAGAATCATTCTCATCTGATTCCATTGTGACATAATCCTTTTCTTTCCTTTATGTTGGTTAAGTGGCATTATAATTATGGAACTCTTTTTGAATAATTTTCTTTGCACACTAAGTAACCAAATTATTTTTCTTTTGAATAGAAACTGGAGGTTTGGTATCATAACTTCATATATTGTTCACCATTTGTCCGCTAATACTTTAGATTCTGTATACTGAACTTCTATTTCCATAAAATCTTCAGCATTAAAGCTCTAATTTACAAATACTGACTTTGGGCTTTCCTTTGGTACCTGTATCCATTCCACTTGTAGCCAGTTTACTCTTTGTCCGTCAATGGATGTTTTGAGTCTCGGACACTGTTTTTTTATGAAGTATTTGAAATCAAAAACATGGTTATATTTCATTGGCACAGCAATGTATGGCTGTGATTTTCTGGCCAGTGATATAAGAGAACACAACTGAATGTTACATAATTATACAGGAATTATTTTATTTGCCCCTTCAAGAGTCAAGTTGTCACTCCATCTGTGAGTGACCCGATACAAGAAATTTGTGATCAATCTTAAACTTGGAACTTGTGATAATATAAAAGAAGAGACACAGCTATGAATCAATTTCTGTTTTGTCCCCCGTATGAATCTGTAAAATATATGACTTATTTGACATAACCAGTTTGGCAAGTAGAAAAGCAGGAAGCAGGAAGCTATTTCACATGCCTGTCTTTGTTGTTGGTTTTATCCCATACATGACTGCAACATTTTTGTCTCATAAGGAATATACTGTCAAGTTGGGTAGCAACAGAGTTTTCTTAAATAGTAAAGCTCACTCACTAATGAGCAAGGGGTTGTTATAACGGCTTTGAGATCAAAACATGCAACATAAACGCATGTGTCACCTTTTGCTCCAACTTTATTTTAAATCTTTTCTTCTTGTGAATTTTCTTTCTGTTTTTTGATGTTCAATATATTGTTCCTTGATCGTGCCATCTAGTGTGTCTACTGCCTTCCTATATGTATGTTGCTTAACAGATTTTATTTCCTTCTATTCACTTTCAATAGTTTACAGTTTCCACATCTTTTTAATGTTTAAGTCATAGCCATGAGATAGGTATTGTTTCTTTCAGATTTTTTTCTTGTATAATGAGATTTCATTTTAGGAAATTACTCTTAATGCTGTTTCACCAATTTAACTATATCATAATCTAGTTTATTTGCAGATGTACGCTTCCCTGTCATGCTTCTCCTTCCATATAACCCATGTATCTTGTTGGCAAGAGTACAGTCAATTACTTTTCTTTTTGTGAAGAAGTCATTTATACACTATCATTATCTTCGCACTGTTTTCATTCCTCAATTTAAAACAGAAACAATACTCTGGGATTTATTGCTATATTTGATGTCCTTAGCAACATCTAGATTGTATTTTCATTAAAAAGCTAAAAGGTACCAAGAAAACAATTTAATATATAAAATAATCTTAAGGGTCGTAAATTCTTTGTGTGCAGAAAGGGACCATGTGACACATGGTTCCTTTTTGCATTAAAATAAATGCTCAAAACATATATAGTCATTCAATGCAAAAAGGTACTATGTGACACTTGGTACCTTTTTGCTCAAACGGATATGCATATGGTACCTTTTTGCATTACTAAATGGGAAAATATTGACATAGTACCTTTTTACATATATATGACTGTAAATAAACATGATACTATAGAGATATTTCTACAGATTAAAGTAACATTAAAACATAATGGAAAATGTTAAAAAGTCATTTTTGGCCAAAATGTCGCTTGGTACCTTTTTGCTTTAATTATCCTTACTAGATAATCATTTTAGGTCTTATAAAACTGTTTGATATGGATTTATTATTTAAAGCATCTTCCACTTTCTCTATAACGCCAATTTTTTATATGCACATGAAACAGATTGTTTAAAATTATTTTAGATTTATTGTAAATTTGATGTTATTTATCATGTTCAGAAAAAAATGAAAGCGAAAATGACTGGTCTTATTGACTGTTTATATCATAAATCTCCAACATTTATTTTTCTAAAAATATAATGCTTTTTAAAGGCATTTACTTATTTTTGAGGTTGATTGCTGGCAGCATCTATTTTTTGCATATCAAATTGAATTTAATGAATCTCATTTACAGCCTAAATTCATAAGAACCAGTCAACAAACATTGTTATGCGCATGCTTCACTTTAAAATACGACATTACTTTAACGAAAAATTAAGACCGACTGTATAAAATTGTTTATTGTTTGGTGAACAGCGAATTCGAATATATTAAGTGACAGTAAACATTTATAATAGCTACAACACTGTGAAATTTAAAAAGGAGTATTGTTTTTAGGATAGTATATCTGGCCAACATTTTTTTTACTCATGTCGTTGTAGAACAATTGCATTTCGTTGTAAAACAATTGGGTCATTAACAGCCCAGGTCATTGGCATAGCTCAGTTACTTTTAGATATGATTCCTCATCACGCGGCAAGCAGGCACACTTGTTCTAATTATAGCAAAGTTGCACGCTTAAAGTATTATTTTAAGAAAAAATGTCAGATTTATGAATGAAATTCCTTACTGCCATTGTCTATATACTACGGAAGCGTCCTGGTGCCAATTTAACATGTTCTATAAAAAAGATAATTCCTACGTAGGACTTTGCAACTCCTACGTAGGACTTTATTACTCCTACGTAGGAGATAAAATAGCCTAATTAGGAGTTTATAACTCCTACGTAGGAGTTTGTAAGTCATACGTAGGACTTTATTAGTCCTACGTAGGACTTTATAACTCCTACGTAGGAGATATAAAACCTAATTAGGAGTTTTAAAGTCCTACGTAGGACTTTAAAAAATCCTACGTAGGACTTTATAACTCCTACGTAGGAGTTAAAAAGCCTAATTAGGAGTTTATAAATCCTACGTAAGACTTTATAAGTCCTACGTAGGACTTTATAACTCCTACGTAGGAGATAAAAAACCTAATTAGTAGTTTTAAAGTCCTACGTAGGAGTTTATAACTCCTACGTAGGACTTTATAAGTGTTCCTCTACGTAGGAGTTTTAAAGTCATACGTAGGAGTTATAAACTCCTAATTAGGCTTTTTATATCCTACGTAGGAGTTATAAACTCCTAATTAGGCTTTTTTAACTCCTACGTAGGAGTTATAAAGTCCTACGTAGGAGTTTGTAAGTCCTACGTAGGACTTTAAAACTCCTAATTAGGCTTTTTTAACTCCTACGTAGGAGTTATAAAGTCCTACGTAGGAGTTTGTAAGTCCTACGTAGGACTTTAAAACTCCTAATTAGGTTTTTATATCTCCTACGTAGGAGTTATAAAGTCCTACGTAGGATTTTATAAGTCCTACGTAGGACTTTAAAACTCCTAATTAGGTTTTTATATCTCCTACGTAGGAGTTGTAAAGTCCTACGTAGGACTAATAAAGTCCAATGTATTACTTACAAACTCCTACGTAGGAGTTATAAACTCCTAATTAGGTTTTATATCTCCTACGTAGGAGTTATAAAGTCCTACGTAGGAGTTGCAAAGTCCTACGTAGGAGTTATCTTTTCTTATAGAACATGTTAAATTGGCACCAGGACGCTTTCGTAATATACAGGTTGCATGCACTTGTTTGAAATGTTGAGCTATATAAAAGGGATTTTTCTCAATTTATTTTTCTGCTGTTCACAAGTTTTAAGAATAGTTAATCAAAAGTTAGTGTACCAATTTTGTAAACCATAAAAAGTACAAATATATTTACTTTTTGCAAGTTTATGCTGCACTAAGTTGCACTGTTTTTTATGCAAAATTGAAATGACTTCTTTACCGACGAATGACTGCAAAATCAAAACATGCAAAAGGTCAGATTTCAATTTTGAATCATCTTTGATTTTGGTTTTTTAGTGGAGCTAGAATACTGAAAAACAAAGCATTACCCAATCCCTTTTCAACAATTCAATGTTTGTATTGAGAACATTATTACTTGTAGTATCTGTATATGCGAATTTGTAAGATGCAATGTTGAGCAAATGTTATGCTATTGAGTAAACATGTATATTTATGTATATTAGTACTTATGTTTAATACAGTAGTAAAGAGTTTACCAAAACAACTTAATATACATGTAGTTATGCCCCTGTAATTACCAGGGTCATTTACATCACCCTTATTTTATACAATGGTAAAATCACTCCTTTACTCCATATCTCTGGGAAAATACCAGAGTTAAGAATAATATTAAACAATTTGCAAAACATAGGAAGCATAAGAACTTCAGAACTTTTCAAATACTCATCAAAAACAGACGATGCTTTACCTTCCTTTAAAGATTTTATAGCTGATGAAACTTCTGATTCGGACAATGGTGCATGTAACTCTTTGTTTAATTTCCGAAGGTTATCAAGATCGACATCATCGTACTGTGTGCCAGATCATTTATATTCTGATTAAGCTTACTAAAATGCTCATAAAATACCTTACTAGAAATTTTATTCAAAAACGTTTTCCTTTCGCTTGAATATTTGTTTAAAAGAGCCAATAAGATTTAGGGTCAGAGTTTCGTAAACTTTTTAACTTTTTATTAACATATCAGCATGAAATGACCTAAACTTAGCATTGACTTCCTTTTTGTAACATTTACTGCTTGTTATCAAAGTTTCATAGTTTGTAGTAGAGCAAAACCTTCTATATTTACCCTTTGCATGCAAATATTGTTTGCGATACATTCTACAATACTCATAAAATCTTCGACATTCCAATGCATTAGGATACCTATAAAAATTTCAGATTTTCAGATTTTATACAATAATGTCATGGATCATTATGAAAATGTGACATAAAAAACAAAATTGTCAACAAGTAACAACCAGAACACAGAAAAATAAACAAAAACTTGCATAAAACCGGAGAATGAGTGACAATTATATTGTACCCATAAAATAAACAAGATATGACTAGATTCTCAATAATAACCGGAATTCATGCTTCAATACCAAAATTTCTAGGAGACTAATGATACAACATTATACTTATTATTTGCATGTTGTAATTTTTTCTTTGCAAAATAAAGCAAGATTTTTTAATGTGACTTGTTTTTACTATTCATAAGATCTTCAACTTTCAATGCATTTTTATTTTAAAAAATGTGAACAATAAACGAGATATTCAAGTCACCAGGTTGGCTTGACTCACATAAAGTACATAATTTTTTATACGTAAATTTCCCTCTATATTTAGGACAAATACAAGAAGTATCTGAAATCCTCTCCTAAGGATATGTACAAATCTGTTTACATCATGGATGATGTTACTCCATTACGTTTGAGGTTGAAGGCAGTGGTGTCTAAGATTCCTGGTGTGGAGGCAACATACTTTAGAGATGGGAATGTTCACTGTAAATTTAAAGGAAAGAATTTTAAACTGACATCCCCAGATGATATTTTGGCGTACTGAAGGTTGACCAGAGTGAGGAAATGATGAAGGAGTTAGGGTTACAGAATTTCCTATAGGATGTGCAGGAGGATGATGAAGAGATTTTGCATAGTAGTGATGTGGTGGAAAATATCCAAACTTTTGCATCTGATCATAAGTATTGTGTTAAAGAAAGGATTTGTACTGTTGATAATGATACATATCTTAATATTTCTTTTTTTTTAATGTCTGTGGTCTTGTTTCAAAACTAAACAATCCAGATTTTGTAGACTTTGTAAAAACATTTGATGTTTTTCATTTTGCTGAAACTAAATTAGATGACTTTGACCAACCTTGTTTAGATGGTTATGTCTACTTTGGTAAAAATCGTAAAAAAATTTAAGAATAAAGCTGGGGAAGTTGGGGTTTTTTATTACAAATGAACTGATAATATTTAGGTTTTAGAACTAAGTACAGAAAATTGTCTTTGGTATAAGTATAATGATTCAAATTTAATATTTTCTGTCATCTACATTCCTCCGGAAGGGCCAGTGTATTCTAATATTGAAATTTTTGACAAGATTGAAAATAATATTGTTGATATTATAACTATGTATGGTGAAGTCAGCTTTGTTTTGATGGGTGATTTTAATGCTAAAACAGGTACACTTAAAGATTATATTGAATTTGATAAATACATATTGGATACAAACTTTGATGGTATTACTAGACAACAACTGTCTGTTGTTAACCTGTTAAATAATGATATTACATTTGATAGACCTTCCAAAGATAGTAGTAATGTAAACAATTTTGGTAACCGTTTGATTGACTTATGCAAGTCCATAAACTTATTGATAGCTAATGGTAGATGTGGTGGTGACCTTCATGTTGGTCGAACTACTTGTAAAAAATACCAGTTTAGTTGATTATGTTTTACTTTCCCGATGTGTTTTCCCAAATATTGTTGATTTTAAAATTTGCGATTTTGACCACATTTTATCGGATATTCATAATAGCATTTCTTTTTGTATTAAGTTTGATTCTATTTTATGTTTAACACAAAATAGTTTATGTGTCACTGAGATTCATGACAGTGGTGCTACTGTTAAAAACCCATATGGGATAAAGCTGTTAATGGTGTGTTTAAAAATAGTTTTGATTTAGACAGTGTTTCTGTATTACAAGTAGAACTCTCAGAATTATTGACAAGTAAAACTTATTGTGATAATGCTATTAATAACTTTACTGAGAAAGTTTCTCAACTATTTTATAATGCTGCTGATAGCTGTCACTTTCTTGCATCTCAGACAGGATTATCTACCGTTTACACCGGTGCTAGAAAACTCTGTCTTACACCCCCATGTAATACAAGTCGCGTGCTTTAAATGACGTCATTGACGCGCGCCTTTTATGAATGAATCGCGTTGTTAGGATGACGTCATTTTTCCGTTATGAATGAAGTTGTAAGTTCATACGCTACTATAAGAAAAAAGTGCGTAATGAGAATATCAGTTTTCATAATTTCTGCTCCTAAATAATTGACATGTAATATGCAAGAAAAAGAATAAAACACCGGCTGTTGGTACAGACGGGAATATCTAGCTCTCGGGTAACTGTTTAGCGGAAACTCGGCAGAGCCTCGTTACCGCCGTAAACAGTTACCCTAGAGCTAGATATTCCGGTCTGTACCGGCAGCCGGTGTATGATTATTGATGTGAAAAATACTGTACAAAAAAGTACTAAAAGACGTAAGAAATCACGTCAGAAAGAGTGGTTTGATGGTGATTTTAAAGTAGCAAGAAGAACATACTTGTCAGATAAGAATTATTATAGAATAAATAAGACTGATACTAACTTCCAATCAATGGTGTCTAGTGAAAAATCTTATAAAAAGATGATAAACAAGAAAATTAAGTCTTATCAAGATAATATTAATAAACGGATACTTGGGTTAAAGTCGTCAGACCCAAAAGCTTTTTGGAATTTGTTAAATAGATACTGCACGGATAGCAGGGATACTGTTAATAATATTTCAAAAGAAGTCTTTTTTGAACATTTTGTTAAATTAAATGAATCTGATCTAGATATTGACAATTTAGATGATTTAGATCTTGAGAATATAAGTTGTAATAATAGCTTCTTAAATGCAGAAATAACTATTGAGGAAATTAAAAAAGTTGTAAAAAAAATAAAAAATAATAAAAGTCCTTCTGTGTTTGATAATATATTAAATGAATATCTAAAAAATGTAAATAATGAATCTGTTTTAAATGTTATTTGTTTATTGTTTAATGTTATTTTGGATTCAGGTATTTTTCCTGATATTTGGAGTCAGGGTATTATTAATCCTATATATAAAAATAAGGGTGACAAATCTGATCCCAACAATTATAGAGGGATTACCATTTTAAGTTGTTTTGGCAAATTATTTACCAATATACTAAATAAGAGACTGAATGAGTATTTGGAATGCCACAATTTACTTAACAACAAGCTGGGTTCAGATCACAATATGGTACCACTGATAATATGTTTTCCTTAAAGATGTTAATTGATTATTATTTAAGTTGTAATAAAAAGCTTTACTGTGCATTTGTTGACTATAGGAAGGCATTTCATTCTGTTAATCGACTTCATTTATGGCACAAACTTTTGTCACATAATATTGATGGTAAGTGTCTTGGTATAATCGACAATATGTACAGTAAGGCTAAATCTTGTGTTAAAGTAAACTGTGAGTTGACTAGTTTCTTTAGTAGTTTTACCGGTGTACGTCAAGGTGAAAATCTTTCACCAATTTTGTTTTCTAACGATTTGTCAGAATTTGTATCTAATAAATATACAGGACTTGTAATTATCTCTAACGCAACTCGGGGATGTCTTAGTGACGATGTCATTGATGTTTATGTTAAATTGTTTCTTT
Source organism: Ruditapes philippinarum (assembly GCF_026571515.1). Lineage (NCBI taxonomy): Eukaryota > Metazoa > Mollusca > Bivalvia > Venerida > Veneridae > Ruditapes > Ruditapes philippinarum. Next base: position 171,280 of record NW_026853110.1, on the reverse strand, counting down.
TGTTATATGCTGATGATACAGTACTTTTAGCAGAAAGCAAAACTGATTTGCAAAATGCCTTAAATGCTATGAGTGAGTACTGTAATATATAGAATCTTGTTGTAAATGAAGCTAAGACTAAAGTAGTGGTTTTTAGTAAGTCAAAACCTAAGGATGACTTTGATTTTATGTACAATGGTAAAAAGCTTGATTTAGTAGATAACTTTACTTACCTTGGAGTAATGGTAAATTTTTGAAATCAAAGAAAATTCTTGTTGATAATGCTAGAAGAGCAATGTTTTCTGTGATCCAAAAGTCACGTAAATTATGTTTACCAATTTCTTTGCAACTACATTTATTTAACTCTATGGTTGTACCTATACTTCTTTATGGAAGTGAAGTTTGGGGATTCGAACAAGTTCAAAATTTAGAGAAATTTCAGTTGTATTTTTGTAAAATTTTGAATTTAAAAGCTTCTACACCTAATTGTATGGTTTATGGTGAGTTAGGCATATTCCCATTAGCCTTACAAGTGAAAGCAAGAGTTTTGTGTTTCTGGAGTAAAATTATTAATGCTAAGGAAAATAAGATATGTAAACTTCTTTATAAAACAATGTTGTCTTTGTCCTCTATGATTATTGTTAATTCTAAATGGATAAATTTTGTGAAAGAAACACTTAGTAATCTTGGCATGTCAGAATATTTTCATTTACAGAAGGTACTGGTCGGGGACCATCAACCGGACACTTTTTGAACATTTTTCCATACAGATTTCAGCATTTTCAACCCAGAGACCTAAAAATTTGACACAGTTCAGCTAGGTTCTTCTCCTAACTAACAAACTAGTTTGTTTATTTCTGATTGTATTGACACTTACATTTGACGCTCGTCAAGGAGGATATCAAAACTACCTAAATTGTTAACACTACAGTACCATGACAGGACGGATATATACATGTTGTGATTTAATTCAGATAAAAGCTTGGGTGTTTTGATTTTTGATTTTTAGCATGATATACAGTATTTCAGCAACAAATGCTGAAGTTTTGGATATTCTATTTTTTAATCTGCAAATGATTATAGCTGGTATATGAGGTGAGGCATTGCTTTCTTGACCCCCAAATTTCAACGTCAACATTCTTGAAAGAGACATTAAAATATTACCATTAACGGAGGTTGAAATAAATTTATTCACTTAATTATAGAAGAAACATGCATTTACTGTTGATAAAAAATTGACTGACAACCACTGAACAAAATAAATACTAGATTAAGCAATTTCGGGGCCGTCCGGGTTTGGTGGTTGTCCGGTTTTGGTGGTCCCCAACCAGTAGATAACATTAATCACTTTAAAAATATTGTGAAGCTTAGACTACAAGATCAATTTTTACAAGAGTGGCATAGTACTATTGATACATCCTCTAAGTGTTTAGTGTATCGTACATATAAAAATACTCATTGTTTTGAAAAATATCTAGATGTACTTCCTTTTGACATAGGCAAATATTTATGTAAATTTAGAACAATGATTACCAATTGAAAAAGGCAGACATTTGGCAATTGATCATAATAATAGGGTCTGTTCCTTATGTCCGTATCAAGCTATTGGTGATGAATTTCACTACTTACATAAATATTTGCCTATGTCAAAAGGAAGTACATCTAGATATTTTTCTGTTTCTTTGTTGTTATAACCAGTTGCATATTATATGCCTTGGTTTAATAAAAACTGAAACTGGAATCTACCTTTCTCAATACATTTGACTTGCACTTTTTGTAGTTTTGATATCTTGCGGCTTATTAAAGATAAATTTAGCTAAAGTAAGCGACCTTCATTTTTGAATAAAAAATGATGAAGATTTCAGGAAGAACATTTCTTCTTTTTGTATTATTAATACAATTCTACTCTTTTTGTCTATTTCTTGTTGGATTTTTCCCGTTAAAACGGTCGCTTCCCGGAACCGGTATGCTCGTAAATTATACGCTGAACAATCACATCATTTCTCAACCGAAGCAGCTGTATGACAAAATTGTACTTGTTGTGATAGATGCTTTGAGATCAGACTTCATATATGAATATGACCAAATGCCATTTGTTAGTGTACAACTCAAAACTGGAAATGCAGAAGGGTACATTGTGAAAGCGAATCCACCCACTGTCACTTTGCCAAGAATTAAGGCATGTATCTATATTAAAACAAATTCAGGTCTGAAAACTAACAATTTTAGCTAGGTGGCCACCTGCGGAAAAGAGTCAACTCGGCCCTATACCAACTCGGCACGGGTCAACTCGGCACGGGTCAACTCGGCCCACTTTACAAAAATATATATAATGTATTAACCTTGCTTTGCATGTTGTTAAGGTAAATGAATAATAAGAAATATCTTATTATTATAAGTAATACATTGTACTTCTGCCGAAATAAAGTATATTTAGAAATAAATTGTTATTTATTTGTCTTATATTTATAAGCTCTCTCTGTCGAACTACGTGAAAAAGCAACACTTGTTTCCCTTAGTGTCCCATCGCTTGCAAAAGAATGCAAATTTAGCCGTGTTTAAATCGCTAGTTTGGGGCGAATAAATGTCCGATTTTTAAAATTTGTTACACCAATTAAAAGCTGGTGATCTTAGCTTCCTCTCAGTATATATTTCAACACATTGTTTGACACTGAAGGTTTTTAAATTTACGGTTAAAACTACCACGAGTCAGAAATACAGCAATCGGTTATCTTTACTCGCAATTCTACTGATACGAGAAGCCTGTCTGATGCTAGTTCTGGAACTGTCTTATATAAATAATTACAATAATAACAATAAAAAGTGATAACACAAACCTAAATATTAATCATTAAAAAGTGGGCCGAGTTGACCCGTGCCGAGTTGGAACAGGGCCGAGCTGACTCGGGGGCGGAGTACGTTTTAGGGCCGAGCTGACACGGATTCCCACCTGCACCATTTTCTGTTAAATCTTATTGCCTCAGAAAACTTTTTGGAAGTGGCTAGCCAAAAGTTCAAGCCGAATGTGAGTTATGTACGGCTAGCCAGGACTAGCCAGGACACGCTGTATTGTCTAGCTGTAAGGTATTTTTCAAAATTATATGAAAGTCGAAAATGCATATATGTTATCAGTGTATGTTTCCCTTGCTTTGGGATTGGTGTCGGTACCGGACATATTGGGGAAAAAATCCATTGGTTTGACTCAAAATGGGAATTTTACATAAGATGCAAAATATTCATCAATTGGGAATTTTTTTTATCCAGGGAGACTTGAAAATTATGCATAATATACACTTAAAAACCATATATTATTAACTTTAATAATTATGTTCGCTACTTGAGGTTGAAAAAAAATAGATAATCATAACAATTGTACATTAATAATGTTTAGGTGTGAAACACTAAAATTACGAAATGAACTGGGTACGAATATCACTTATGTGGTTACTGGTTGGGGACCACCAAAACCGGACAACCACCAAACCCGGACGGCCCCGAAAATGCTTGATTTAGAATTTTCTTTGTTCAGTGGTTGACAGTCACTTTTTTATCAACAATAAATGCATGTTTCTTCTATAATTAAGTAAATAAATTTATTTCAACCTCCGTAAATGGTAATATTTTAATGTCTATTTCAACTTCAAGATTGTTGACGTTGAAATTTGGGGGTCAAGAAAGCAATGCCTGACCTCATATAACAGCAATAATTATTTGCAAAGTAAACAATAGAATATCCAAAACTTCAGCATTTGCTGCTGAAATATTGTGTGTCATGTTAAAAATAAAAAAAAGAACACCAAAGCTTTTATCTGAATTAAATCAACATTATTACATATCTGTCTGGACACATGGTACTATAGTTAAGTATGTACAATTTAGGTAATTTTGATACCCTCCTTGACAGGCCTCGGATATAAGTGTCAACATAATCAGAACTAAACAAACTAGTTTGTTAGTTAGGAGAAGAACCTAGCTGTACTGTGTCAAATTTTCGTACCTTTAGCTTTAAAATTATGAAGTTTGTATAGAAAAATGTTCAAAAAGTGTCCGGTTGATGGTCCCTGACCAGTATACTTGGTTTTTATTGTCTATCACTAATATCAATAGCCATTACTGTTTTTGTTTACCTTTAAATTTGCTGATTTTTTAGAAAAATTTTCAGTGTTATTTTGGGTATTTATCAGTCATGAATTGGGAAACTTGCTGTCTATTTTCTATAGGGAACGATGACGTTTTCCAGTATCAGTTATATAAGGAAAAAAAAACACTGGTTATGTTGTGTTTTTCGAGGAGGATTTTAACCAAGAACCGGCATTTGTCCTCGCATGTTTTAACGCCTTTTTCATCATCCCCCCCCCCCTTTTTGGTGTTTTAAAGATGTTGAAAATTAAACTTATTGAATCAGAAAAGGATTGTTGAAATAATTATGTAAACGATTTCAATTGATGTTATTCACCTGCACCTAAACACACCATTGAAAGATGACAAGGATCAATATGAATTTGTTTACTGTCTTTTGCAAACATGGCGATTCATCTCTAAAAAGTAAACATACAAAGACAATTGCTGTTTTCTGGTTAAAGTCCTTGTAAAAAGACATAAAATAGCATATGCATTTTGGACTTTCATATAATTTTGAAAAGTGCTGTTTAGGCTAAACAAACAATACAGTGTGTCCTGGCTAGCCATACTGGCATGCGAGCAGTTCCCGTACAAAAATCATAGTTATTTAATCATTATTTTTTATTATGCTCACTCACCAATATTTGAATGTTACTCATCAATATTCGGCTCGTCACACAAATCATGGAAATTCCATCATGTTCTAAACATAGAATAACCCTTACTTATGAGGCCTCATATGTATGAAGAGAAGTAGTTCCCGTACATAAAATCTAACCCATTATAATTATACAATTCTATTATATCGGACCTATTTTTCATTCACAATTGTTGAACAGACCATTATCTAAGAGATAAATAGATGTAATTCAGGAAATAGAGCGTAGACTAAACGCGGGTATCTATTACCCCGGTACCTGTTACACCAACGCATTCATATGCAGTAACATGCTTGTATGCATGATATTTTACGCATCAAAGCCATAAAATTATTATTTATAGTAATATTGGTCAACATTCTGATAATTAAACATTTTTCATCTCATTGCCTACTTATTTTGTAAACAGGCGGTATTAGTGGAAAACCCTGTAAAGTATTTTTGCGCATGCGCGCGCAAGGACGGAATCCCCCAGAGAAAACAAGGTCACGTTTTGACGACGCACAGGTGAAAGTGATTTAAAATGAGACTTTTATATACGTACTGCCGAACTGACAATTAGATTTTGTCTCATTTATGTATCTGCTTGATTTGAAATGAATTTTTGAAGAATGCAAGTAAAAATCAAGCGTTTAAATGAAAAATACGGGTACTGCTTCTGTACGGGAACTGCTCGCATGCCAGTATGTGACTCACATACAGCTAGAACTTTTGGCTAGCCATACAGCTAGCCACTTCCAAACTTTTTAGTAGTCAATCAATTCTAATATCATGTACATGGATAGAAATCTGAGAGGAAAAATCAACATGATTTCTTTTCTAATTATACTTTTGTTTGGTTTCTGCTGTAGAAGTTACCTTTTTGACCATCTTCAGAAATCAATAATTCCACTTGTCCTCAAATTAACAAACACAGGTGTCCAGCGTGTGACACATATATAAGCATGATGAAAAGTATTATAGAACCATATTGTCTATGTTTACAACACATATCATGATTAAAAAGTAAAAAAGAATAAATTGTTGGGTATAAAATAAAAAATACAAGGTATTTAACTCTGTAGGCAAAAGTAATCTTAAAAACTACTTACGGTCAAAAACATCATACACCGTCACACATGGAATGCATACTGTCTAGATACTTTCCAACTTTTCTGATAACTCGTTGTCTACCATTTTAGAACATGTTTTGTTTCAACTCTGTACAATATCCTGTCTCATCCTGTTATCAACAATGAACGACGTAATGCAGCTGAAATATTTATTTAAGCCGTAATTTTGTAATTGTTATAAAAACTGGTATAGAAAAATCTTGAGTTATTACATATATTTACGATAACTTCATTTTTTCTGATGCAATAACCTTTCCGGATCGGAACCTGAAATTGTACAGAGTTTAAACAAGACAAAATGGTAGACGCTGTGTTAACAAGTAGAGATCGAGGAAGGACAAGTACAAAATTGTAGTATGCTCATCCAGCAGGACGAGTGGAAATTGACTGATGATGCAGAAGACCTCTAGAATACTCAGTCAGTTTGTTTACATTTAACAATGAATAACTGGAAACAAAGTTTGTGTTGTAGATTATGTATAAATCGCTCATTTTATAGAGTGTTGTGAGGCACATTCCAGTTACACCAGTATCCAATTAACTTAATGTCCAGACCGTCAGACATTTCCGTAACAATATAAAAATATGATCATTATATCATTAAGGAAATGCCTCAACATTATCATAATAATAATGATAATAACATTAAGCTTTTAACCCATTGTTAATTGGATACGGGTCCTAAATGTACTTCATTTGTTTAATGTCTTTTATCAATTTTGATTATATTAATTTGATTGGCCCCTTTTAGGGGCCGCTAACGCTAAAAATAGAAATACCTTTAAACGTCTATTTCTACAGAACTAATTGATGGATGATCACCAAACTTTGTCTGTAGCATTCTTAGGTGTTTGCTCATATTAATTTGATTGGCCCCTTTTAGGGGCCACTAAATCCATTGAACATTTCCTACTGAAATAATTGATAGATGATCACCAAACTTTGTAAGATTATTAGGTAGTCTTTTATCAAGTTTGCTCATATTAATTTGATTGGCGCTGTTTAAGCTTTAAAGCTTAAATGCCCCGGGTCCTGGCATTTCTTCAAATTATTGTTTAAATATATTCTATGCTCAAATTAAAGAACATATTGACAATGGATAATTTCCAACTCTGAAAAACAGTTGTTTCAGGTGAGCAACTCAGGGCCATCATGGCCTTCTTGTTAATTTCATATTTATTTTTGTCTGGGCCATTTCTCATAAACTTTAAAAGCTATGGACTTGAAACTTCATATGATGATAGATAGTTTTTTTGTAAATTGGCTAACTTGTTATCCAATTGCTACACTGAGATAATACATAGTCACTGGTTGACCTGGTTTGCACAAAAGAACATTTGGTTATGTTTGTGATACTGTTTGTGAGCAATTGACCTAGCAATGAATGGAAAAGGTGTGGCTAAATGTTCCGCTAAATGACCGGAAAGGTTCATGAGATCTATCATCCCATGAAGTTTCAAGTCCATAGATTTTATAGTTTATGAGAAATGACCCGGATAAAAATAAAGTATGATAATTAACAAAGAGCAATTTTTTCATAACTTCTTTATTTCATAATGTATCTACTATAAACTTCATATATATATAACATGTCTTATTATTACTATTACTCAAGTTATTTGGGAGAAGGTTCAATACTCTAGCTTGACTATTTCCAGAGTTATGTCCCCCTTGAAATTAGATTTTTTTTTAGAAATTATTATATTTTACTCAAACTTCTTCATTTCTTATAGCATTTTCTTCAAACTCCCACATCATTATAATATGACAATGGTTATTAATCTATCGTCCATATTTCCAGAATTATCTCCTCTTTAAACTTTGAATTTTTCTTACTCGTTCTTTAACTTTCTTATTTCTCCATGGATTTACTTCAAATTTAAAACAAGAGCACTGCTAGGCAGAGCATTATATGCCCAAAAGTGCTTTTATGCCACCGCAGCATCTGCGATGCGGTGGCATATAGCGATTCACTTGTGTGTGTGTTTGTGTGTGTGTTCTATAGATTATATAGTGAACTTAAAAAATCTTCTTGTGAAAAACCACTATAGTCTGTCCCATCAAATTTGAATATTCCATTTTTTATTTCATATAATAGTAAAATCATTTAAATTAATGCCATGTTAACCCTGCCGTCAATATCTCTAGGCATGTTTTTCAGTTTTTTCATAAAGTCAGTAATATGGTCAAAATGTTAAAATTATATTTTTTCCCGTTGACTTACGTTGTAACCTGACGTGACGTCCATTTCAAAATGGCGGCGCCCATATAGACGTCATTTAGGGTTCATCTCACAATTAGTGTGAAATGTACTCGGTAATTATAAAAAGAATATTATTATTATTTACTTTTTGATCAATAGCTAAATGTTATCATTAAAATGAAAAATTACAACAAAGTTGGTGTCAAAAAGGCAATTTTACTTGCAAACCATTATTTAAAATAATCAAAATCATTTGAAGTGAAAATATCAGTAAGCTTTATAAATTCTAACACACAAAAATTTAATTAGTAACCATGATATACTGTCGTATTTTATATTTTTAAGAGAACAAGCAAATTCGTTGAATTTATATCCCCCGCCGAGTACTGGTTATTATTAACACAACAACTGAAGACATAAGGCTTTATTTATATATTAATCATGGCATAAACTGTAATATTCTTTGAACTTGAAGCCTTGTACCTTCAAACAAAAAGAAGTTTTCACTATATACATATAAGGTAAATCTATGACCCCCTGGAGTGGGGCCAATTTTGACCCCAGGGCTAAAATTCAACAATTTTGGTAGAGGACCTATAGGTTATATCATAAACCAAATATCAAAGCTCTAGGCCTTGTACTTTCAGACAAGATTTTTTAATTTTGCATTTTTGAAACTCCTTTTCTGGCCCTGTGACCTACTTATGCAACAGACCGGAACCATTTGATCAACTTTTGCAGGGGACCACCCTAGGATCAGTCCTATAAAGTTTTGGTTGCTGTGCAGTCATTTGTTTCTGAGGAGATGTTGTTGAAAGAAATTGCTGACGACGCACGACGACGCAGGGTGGGGGATCACAATAGCTCACCTAGATGTAAAAACATCTTAATCTCCAGACTTTATTGCCATTTTCAAGGCATCAAGAAGGGATCTCACAATAATTTTCAAATATTTTTAAATGTTATTGTAACAAATCATTTTAATTCTTCTTTAATAAAAACTAGAAATGTGTCCATAGGACACGGGTGCCCCACGCGCCACTGTTCTGTCAACCTTATGACTCTATGTCAAATATTTTTTTGAAAACTAAAAATCTTTTTACTAAGTAAAGGGCATGAACTTTACAAATACTGATATATCCCAAAGCAAAACCCAGTTGAAAATTGCAAATTTAAACTACTGTAATTCAAGGGCAATAACTCTAACAAAACTGAAAAAAATCCACATGTCAAAGTCCCAGGTTCATAGCTTCACAGTGGGGTGAATCATTATTCCTGTAATTATTTGATGTTGATCTTTATTCCTGTAAAGTTGGTCGATTCTAACTCAAGCACTCAAGGATCAAATAACAACATAATGAAACAGTTTTTACTAAGTCAAGGGAAATAACTCTACAATACTGGGTAAATCCACAAGCGAAACCCCCAGGAACAAACTAAATATACTGAGCAACTTTCCAATAAGGTTTAATGACTCTATGTCAAATCCTTTTTGAGTTACATGCGACACATGTTGAAATTGCAAACATTTTTGTAAGTCAAGGGCAATAACACTTAAAATACTAAATAAATCCAGACATAAATACCAGGTGCACAACTACACATGCTGATCAACATTCCTGTAAAGTATCATGACTTTAGGTCAAATACTTTTTGAGTTACATGCGACACAAGTTGAAAATTGCAAAATTTTACTAAGTCAAGGGCAATAACTCTAAAAAATAGTAAAAATATGCGGACGAAAATACCAGGTGCACAACTGCACGTACTGATCAACATTCCTGTAAAGTTTCATGACTCTAGGTCAAATACTTTTTGAGTTACATGCGACACAAGTTGAAAAATTACAAATTTTACTAAGTCAAGGGCAATAACTCTAAAAAATACTTAAAATATCCAGACAAAAATACCCAGGTGCACAACTTCACATGCTGATCAACATTCCCATAAAGTTTCGTTGAATTCCAGCCATTAGTTGCAGAGAACTACTCCGAAAACGAAATTCGGACGTTTTACTAAGTCAAGGGCAATAACTCTAAAAAATACTAAAAATATCCAGACAAAAATACCTAGGTGCACAACTTCACATGCTGATCAACATTCCCATAAAGTTTCGTTGAATTCCAGCCATTAGTTGCAGAGAACTACTCGGGAAACGAAATTCGGACGTTTACTAAGTCAAGGGCAATAACTCTAAAAATACTAAAAATATCCAGACGAAAATACCCAGGTGCACAACTGCACATACTGATCAACATTCCTGTAAAGTTTCATGACTCTAGGTCAAATACTTTTTTGAGTTACATGCGACACAAGTTGAAATTACAAAATTTTACTAAGTGCAGGGCAATAACTCTAAAAAATACTAAAAAATATCCAGACAAAAATACCCAGGTGCACAACTACACATACTGATCAACATTCCTGTAAAGTTTCATGACTCTAGGTCAAATACTTTTTGAGTTACATGCGACACAAGTTGAAAATTACAAAATTTTACTAAGTCAAGGGCAATAACTCTAAAAATACTAAAAATATCCAGACGAAAATACCCAGGTGCACAACACTAGCTAGAAGACTATAAAAAATGGTTCTTCGCTAATTATCCCCCGCCGATGGAATCGGGAGGGGGATATAGTTTTTGCGTTGTCCGTCCGTCCGTCCGCACTCACAGGAGAGTAATTATGTGGCTAGAGGGACAATAGGTTCTCTTTGATGTCATTCATTCCGTAATGCTTTTATGTGGCTATTTTCTTTTGCGTGGCTAAAAAGAACAATAGAGAGAACAATAGAGTAGCCACATAATTACTGTCCTGTGAGAACTTCCGTCCGTCCATCCGTCCGTCCGAATTTCGTTTCCGGAGTAGTTCTCTGCAACTAATGGCTGGAATTCAACGAAACTTTATGGGAATGTTGATCAGCATGTGAAGTTGTGCACCTGGGTATTTTTCGTCTGGATATTTTTAGTATTTTTTAGAGTTATTGGCCCTTGACTTAGTAAAATTTTGAAAATTTTCAACTTGTGTCGCATGTAACTCAAAAAAGTATTTGACCCTAGAGTCATGAAACTTTACAGGAATGTTGATCAGTATGTGTAGTTGTGCACCTGGGTATTTTTGTCTGGATATTTTTAGTATTTTTAGAGTTATTGCCCTGCACTTAGTAAAATTTTGTAATTTTCAACTTGTGTCGCATGTAACTCAAAAAGTATTTGACCTAGAGTCATGAAACTTTACAGGAATGTTGATCAGTATGTGCAGTTGTGCACCTGGGTATTTTCGTCAGGATATTTTTTAGTATTTTTAGAGTTATTGCCCTTGACTCAGTAAAATTTTGTCCGAATTTCGTTTCCGGAGTAGTTCTCTGCAACTAATGGCTGGAATTCAACGAAAACTTTATGGGAATGTTGATCAGCATGTGAAGTTGTGCACCTGGGTATTTTTCGTCTGGATATTTTTAGTATTTTTAGAGTTATTGCCCTTGACTTAGTAAAATTTTGTAATTTTCAACTTGTGTCGCATGTAACTCAAAAAGTATTTTTGACCTAGAGTCATGAAACTTTACAGGAATGTTGAATCAGTATGTGTAGTTGTGCACCTGGGTATTTTCGTCTGGATATTTTTAGTATTTTTAGAGTTATTGCCCTTGACTTAGTAAAATTTTGTAATTTTCAATCACAATCATCAGTCACACGGGCCAGAAAAGGAGTTTCAAAAAATGCAAAATTAAAAATCTTGTCTGACAGTACAAGGCCTAGAGCTTTGATATTTGGTATATGATATAACATATAGGTCCTCTGCCAAAATTGTTCAAATTTTAGCCCTGGGGTCAAAATTGGCCCCACTCCAGGGGGTCATAGATTTTTCCTTATATGTATATAGTGAAAACTTAAAAACTCTTCTTGTTTGAAAAGGTACAAGGCTTCAAGTTCAAAAAATTTACAGTTTATGCCATGAATTAATATATAAATAAAGCCTTATGTCTTCAGTTGTTGTGTTAATAATAACCAGTACTCGGCGGGGGATATAAATTCAACGAATTTTGCTTGTTAATGTTTTAATTTTACATAATTCTGTAGTTGTCTGAATTTTGTCCATAAGTGTGTATCACGTCTATTTAAAAATAAATTAAATTGGCCAGGTTCGATGGGATACCCAAAAATATGAACTACCCTTCTTATTTCCGGGTGGCAATGTCACGAATGCGCTTAAACTTTTCGTAGGTTTCAACTTTTCAACAAGAATTCGCCAATAAATACTTCATTATCATGCAAGTCTTTCAAAAAATATAAAGAAAGGAAAACTGATTCACTATACGTTCAGCATTGGTTTGCTTGTTATCCCCCGCCGATGGAATCGGGAGGGGGATATAGTTTTGGCGTTGTCCGTCCGTCTGTCCGTCCGTCCGAATTTCGTTTCCGGAGTAGTTCTCTGCAACTACTGGCTGGAATTCAACGAAGCTTTATGGGAATCATCAATATCAAGAGGAGATGCGCAGCTGACTGTCTGTCCGTCATTCCGTCCGAATTTCGTTCCCAGAGTAGTTCTCTGCAACTACTGGCTGGAATTCAACGAAACTTTATGGGAATCATCAATATCAAGAGGAGATGCGCATATCGTCGGCTTGTTCTGGTCAGACACTTTAAACTCAGAGTTATTGCCCTTTGATTAGTTATGTAGTATGCATATAGAGTAAAAAACTCGTTTACCGCGCGCTACTTCTCTGCAACTACTGGCTGGAATTCAACGAAACTTTATGGGAATCATCAAATACCAAGAGGAGATGCGCATATCATCGGCCTTGTTCCGGGCAGACACTTTAACTCAGAGTTATGGCCCTTGATTAGTTATGCAGTAATGCATATGGAGTAAAAATCTTTCCGCACTACTTCTCTGCAACTACTGGCTGGAATTCAACGAAACTTGCCGATGGAATCGGGAGGGGGAATATAGTTTTGGCGTTGTCCGTCCTTCCGCGTCCGTCCATCCGTCCGTCCCGAATTTCGGTTTCCGGAGTAGTTTCTGCAACTACTGGCTGGAATTTCAACGAAACTTTATGAAATCATCAATATCAAGAGGAGATGCGCATATCGTCGCTTGTTCTGGTCAGACACTTTAACTCAGAGTTATTGCCCCTTGATTTGTTTATGTAGTATGCATATAGAGTAAAAATCGTTTCCGCGCTACTTCTCTGCAACTAACTGGCTGGAATTCAACGAAACTTTTATGGGAATCATCAATACCAAGAGGAGATGCGCATATCATCGGCTTGTTCCGGGCAGACACTTTAACTCAGAGGTTATGGCCCCTTGATTAGTTATGCAGTATGCATATGGAGTAAAAAAATCTTTCCGGCGCTACTCTCTCGCAACTACTGGCTGGAATTCAACCGAAACTTTTGCCGATGGAATCGGGAGGGGGGATATAGTTTTTTGGCGTGTCTGTCCGTCTTCCGTACGTCCATCCGTCCGTCCGAATTCGTTTCCGGAGTAGTTCTCTGCAACTACTGGCTGAATTCAACGAAACTTTATGGGAATCATCAATATCAAGAGGAGATGCGCATCTGACCGTCCGTTTTCGTCTGTCCATCCGTCCGTTTTACCGTCCCGAATTTCGTTCCCGGAGTAGTTCTCTGCAACTACTGGCTGGAATTCAACGAAACTTTATGGGAATCATCAAATATCAAGAGGAGATGCGCATATCGTCGGCTTGTTCCGGTCAGACACTTTAACTCAGAGTTATTGCCCTTGATTAGTTATGTAGTATGCATATAGAGTAAAAAATCGTTTCCCGCGCACTTCTCTGCAAACTACTGGCTGGAATTCAACGAAACTTTATGGAATCATCAATACCAAGAGGAGATGCGCATATCATCGCTTGTTCCGGCAGACAACTTTAACTCAGAGTTATGGCCCTTGATTAGTTATGCAGTATGCATATGAAAGTAAAAATCTTTTCCGCCCTACTTCTCTGCAACTACTGGCTGGAATTCAACGAAACTTTATGGGAACCTTCAATACCAAGAGGAGATGCGCATGTCGTCGGCTTGTTTGGGTCAGACACTTTAACTCAGAGTTATGGCCCTTGATTAAGTTTTGCAATATGCATATGGAGTAAAAAATCATTTCCGGAGTAGTTCTCTGCAACTACTGGCTGGAATTCAACGAAACTTTATGGGAATCATCAATATCAAGAGGAGATGCGCATATCGTCGGCTTGTTCCGGTCAGACCCTTCAACTCAGAGTTATGGCCCTTGATTAGTTATGTTGTATGCATATAGAGTAAAGATCGTTTCCGCACTACTTCCAGGGTTCCCTCTGGGTCAAAATTAGTTTGCGCCACCAAATTCGCCAATCAGAAAAAGTTGGAGCCAATGGCTCCAAAGTTGGAGCCAATAATTCTGCAAGGGAGACATGCCTATCTTCGCTAAGATATGCTAGCAGTTATATATCATTATGATTACAAACACATATTTATATTTCATTTTATTACAGGCTGCACAGGTTTATTTTCTAAAATAAACATACGTATTATGTGGTTTTCAAATTCCATTAAACAACCAATACATATGACGGCATAAATGTAATCAAAAACATCATGTTAAGTTAGTCATGGGAGGTCCTGTTATCAACCATTTTTGCCAGTATAGCAGTTCTTCTCACAGGCTGGACTGAGCCAAGATCTTTCCCAGCCTCTACCCGACAATCTGGTGATCTACAGATACAAAATAAAAAAAAAAAAAACATTACTATAAACTTGACTTCATCTAAAAATCAAGGAGGGAACAAAAAATGAAATAGATACTAAATTTTTTTAACAATGAAAAATATTGTTTATTTTAATAGGTTTGCATGTGAATTGACACTTCAGCACTTTACATTCAGATATGAAAATATTAACATTGCAATACAGTGAATTTAGATCAATCATTGGTGAAATTATTCTTTTAATTGTCATCCGATTTAATATTCAAACTGTAATTATTTTTAATCAGTTGACGAGTCAACTTACCGAAAGTTTCAATGTTTGTTCAACATCACGGACGATCTTTCACTTCTCTGTTCGCTACTAACACCTGTTGACTACACATGTCAGAGAATGAAAGACGTAATTGTTCCATTTAACACATTGACACTTTCATCTTCACATGTTCCCGAAGTGTCACACAATTGATGACATAATTGATTATACGGTACCCCGGATTATACAGTTAAATAAACAACTAATAGCGCGTGACCTTTTACATTTGGGCCGCTTATGTAATTGACGCGGCCGCTTATGACATTTAAGTGTACTAGTTGTCGGATGCTTTTATCTTACGTTGGCGCCAGTTAAATTCGCCAATTAAAGATTTTATGCGCCAGAATTAATATATTGTCGCATTTGGCGCCATTGGCGAGCGACAGCGGGAACCCTGAGTCTTCTCTGCAACTACTGGCTGGAATTCAACAAAACTTTATGGGAACCTTCAATACCAAGAGGAGATGCGCATATCATAGGCTTGTTCCGGTCAGACACTTTAACTCAGAGTTATGGCCCTTGATTAGTCATGCAGTATCCATATAGAAAAATATTTGTTATCTCGCTACTTCTCTGCTACCACCGGCTGGAATTCAATGAAACTTTATGGGACACTTAGAGGAGATGTGCATATAGTCGCCTTGTTCCAGTCAGATACTTATAACTCAGATTTATGGCCCTTGATTAATTATGTAGTATGCATACATCTCATTGGCATTTCCAGATTTTACTATTTAACACAAAGTTATGGCTCTGTTATTTCCCTGAATATTTATCAAGTTCAAAGAATATTACTGTTTATGCCATGATTAATATATAAATAAAGCCTTATGTCTTCAGTTGTTGTGTTAATAATAACCAGTACTCGGCGGGGGATATAAATTCAACGAATTTGCTTGTTACCACAGTGTCTACTTTAACTAACTCCCTCGCTAACGAGAGAACACAGACTCGCGTTCGAGGAAAATGTAAATTATAAGAATATAATATCATGCTTTCTAGTTTAAGCATCGTATATACAGATTTAACTTTCCGTCGTCTCACAATTCAACAAAATGTCCAGAAATACCGGCAGTGATTTTATATTATTAAGAGTAAGTTTGAATAAGCGACAATAAGGTTTCTTTTTGTAGACTCAAAGTGTTACATGTAATTATTTTGTTAATATGAAGGGTGATCGAGTAAAGAGAAACACCGAGTGACGTTCGCAATAATTTTAGCCTTCCTAAAATTTGAAAATATTCAGTGAAAAAACAATAGATCTAGCATATTTTTCGCGGCGTATTGTATATTTTGTAGCTAAAAGAGTAGGATTTACAGAAGTCTTGAATAACGAGATAATAATTATGTAGGGAAATTATTTCTGAGAAATATATAAAATAGTTTAAAAATATAAAATCAAAACGAATGTTATATGTTGTTAATGGAAGAAGTATTGTACTGTTGTAGATTCATGTCATTATGTGTGTTTAAAATTATATTTAAATGTTATCAAAAGTTTTATATTATTAATTTTTGAATTGAAAGTGTAATTTTTACAGTTAAGTTGCAAAATCTGGGTATACAAAAAATATTTTAAATGCCATCAAGACAAATTTATCTCAACGCTTGAAATTATCTGTTTGAGGTTACATATGCCTAACCACCCTCTGTCAATTCCGCAACTGGAATCAGCCATAAAAAGCGCGAGGCATTTGTGTTACGTCATATATTTCGTAAATTGTTGTTGACGTAATAAAGTTTTTTTCGTCAGGAATCCATAAGCATTGTAATGTTGACAACTAAAATTGATGGGCCGTACTTGAATTATGGATTTGGAACATGCTGAATAATGATGTGTTTCATTTACATATTTCATTTGCTAACCCAAATAGCTCCACAAATTGAACAATGTTTTAATAATGAGATAGGTTATCAGTTTAAAAAATCTGGATCATCAAAAGTGTAGGAGTCATGTCATTCAGGATTTTTGAAGTAAAAAAAGAGGGATCTACGGAACTGGATAGAAACTGGCAATGAAGGAATCTTCAGAATGCGAATTTGTCGTGACGTTTATAAAGTTCATAGGGATTCTATTGAGCTTAAAAGTAAGTGCAATTTCTAGATCTACTCCATGTGACTCGGTGTTTTTGTTGCTTATTTTTCATTTTTAGCTCGACTATACGAAGTATATGGAGAGCTGTCCTACTCGCCCCGGCGTCGGCGTCCGCGTCCGCGTCCAGATTTTAGATTAAAGTTTTGGTGCAGTAAAATATTTTTCACTATAACTTTGTCATTTCTTAAGGTATCAACTTCAAACTTCAAATATATGTTCCTTATCATCAACCACATCTTATGCGACATTGTTAATAAGTCAAGCACCAATATTATCAGATTTATCTCCCTTGAACTTAGAATTTTCCTTAAAAAATACTATTTTTTACTGTAACTTCTTTATTTCTTAAGGGATCAACCTCAAACTTCAAATATATGTACCTTATCATCATCCCCATCTTATGTGACAAGGTTCATAACTCTAGCACCAATATTTTCAGATTTATCTCCCCTTGAACTTAGAATTTTCCTCAAAAAGTACTATTTCTTACTGTTTCTTCTTTATTTCTTTAGGGATCAACCTCATACTTCAAATATATTTACGTTATCATCATCCCCATCTTATGTGACAAGGTTCATAACTCTAGCACCAATATTTTCAGATTTATCTCCCTTTGAACTTAGAATTTTCCATAAAAAATGTTATTTTTTACTGTTACTTATTTATTTCTAAAGGGATCAACTTCATACTTCAAATATATTTATGTTGTCATCATCCACATCTTATGTGACATGGTTCATAACTCTAGCACCAATATTGCAAGAATTATCTCCCCATAAACTTAGATTTTTTTACTAGAAAAATGTTATTTTTTATTATAACTTTTTTATTTTTAAAGGTATCTACCTCAAACTTCAAATACTTATTCCTTATCATCAATTACATTTTATGTGACAATGTTCATAACTCTTAAAGCAATATTTACACATTTATCTCTCTTTGAACTTAGGATTTTCTTTAAGAAATATTATAACTTCTTTACTTTTTAAGGCATCTACTTCAAACTTCAAATATTTTTATATTTCTTATCATTACAATGTTTTGTGACAAGGTCCATAACTCTAGCATGACTATTTCTTGAATTATTCCCCTTGATCTTGGAATTTATGTTAACAAATACTATTTTTTTACTATAACTTAATACATAATTATACATAATTGATTTTTCTTTCATAGTTTTGTCCTCCTTACTGTGTCCAGTATTTTATTAGTCGAGCTTCGCTGTCTCCTGTGACAGCTCTTGTTTTAAAAAGTTTTCCCTCATGCATTGCAACTAAACTGTTACATCTTGTAGATCCAGCTTTGTAAACTAATCATGAAACGACCCCGAGAATCTCATGTATATTTTAGAAACATGACACGTGCTTTATCCCGTTCATCTTCAAATGAAGAGTACTTTGGCAATGGCTACGGAAAATAGACAACAGAGATTTACCATAGAGAAATCAAAATTTGCTTTTACAAGAAAAGTAGACATTTTAGAAAAAAAATCCTGAAAAATCTCGAGGGTGACTTTTTCTAGTTTACAAAAATAGTTTAATTTTTATTCAACCTCGTTTTATTAATTCATACCAGGCAAAAGTTCATTTCCATTTTTAATGGGACAGACTATAGTCCAAATTCAAACCAAACTTGGCAGGATTGATCCTTGGGTGAAAGGCTCCAAAGTTGTTCAAAGAATTTCATTCCATGCAGAAATCTGGTTGCCATGGCAACCAAAAGGAATTATAAGAATAAATTTAAAAAATCTTCTTGTAAAGACCTAGGGTCAAAATTGCCCCTGGTCATTGATTTTCAATATATACATACAGTAAAAATTCAAGAAATCTTATTGTGTGAAGGTACAAGGCTTAGAGCTTTAATATTTGTTAAATGATATCATCTATAGGTACTCTACCAAAGTTGTTCAAATTTTGCCTCTACTGTCAAAATTAGCCCCGCCCCGGGGGCCATAGGTTTTCCTTATATGTATATAGTAAAAAACTTAAAAAATGATCTTCTCTAAATTGACAAAGGCTAGAGTTAAGATATTTTGCATGAAACATTGTGTAGTGAACTTCTAGCAAGATTTTACAAATTATAGCCCTGGGTTCAAAATTGGCCCCACCCCCAGGGGTCATTGATTTTCACTATGTACATATAGTAAAAAATTTAAAAAAATTCTCTTGTCTAAAGGTACAAGGCTTAGAGCTTTGATATTTGGTATATAATATCATCTATGGGTCTTCTACTAAAGTTGTTTTAATTATGCCCCTAGTGTTAAAATTGCCCTGCCCCAGAGGCGATAGTTTTCCTTATATGTATAAATTAAAAACTTAAAAATCTTCTTCTCTGAATTGACAAAGGCTAGAGGTTAAATATATGGCATGAGACTTTGCAAAGTAAACTTCTACCAAGATTGTTCAAATTATAGCCCTGGGGTCAAAATTTGTTCCGCCCCGGAGGTCATTGATTTTCATTATGTTTTCTGAATGGGAAAAAGCTACAGCTTAGATATTTGACTTGAAATGTTGTTTGGTGGACCTGTATCAAGATTGTTTTGAATTAAATCCTTGGGTCAAAATTTTGCCTTGCCCAAGGGGACAGTGACCTACTTTCTTGTCCTTTGATGAACAGCAATGAAATGTTGACCATGTGTACACTTTTAGTTGTAAAATTGAACTTTGATATCAGGTGACCTAGATCTTGATGATGTGACCTACTTTCTTGTCCTTTGATGTACAGCTATTAAATTTGAACCATGTGCACAGATTCAGATGTAAAGTGAAGTTTGATATCAGCTGACTTAGATTTTGACAAAGTGTCTTACTGTGTTGTCCTTTGATGTAGTCATGAAATTTAGGCTGTGTGAAATTTGACCTTCACCACCAAATTCACTAGACTCAAATGCATTGATATATTCCTACTCTGATCTTTTATTGGATTAACAATAGATTTAACCACTAATCTGATAATAAGAATTAGATAGGTCAGGGATCTATGCATTATGACAATCTTCAATTGTATAGAAACAAAAAAAATCTGTTCCTACACTACTATTTAGTGTTGTATTAATGTGATGGCATAGCATTTTTCACAAATGCAATCTTGTTTCCATAATTGAACACTTCCATGTACCTATTTATGGCATGTTTCTATAGCAAAAGAACCAATAATGTGAGTCAAGGGCTAGAAAGAGGGGCATATGGGTCATTCGACATTTCTTGTTTTAATTTTTTTTTTACTTTTCTTTTTTGTGACTATAAATGGTATCTTCTTTAAACTTGAGATAATTGTTCTTTGTTACACTTGTATGACAATGTTCATAAGTCTAGCATCTTTATTTCAAGAGTTATCTCCTCTTAGTTTAAGGATTTTGCTTTTAAAAATGTTATATTCTGGTAACAACCAGGAATGTTTTAAGATTTATCCTCAGGCCCCGTGTTCACTAAGAAAAGATCAGGATCAGGATCAAGTGATCCTGATTTTATTTTCATTGTTTAATGTTACTAAAAGTATTTGTGTTTTGTTGAATTAAATTGTGTTTTGTTGAAATATTCAAAATGTAAAAATATACTGATCCGCAACGAAAAAAAAAACTATTTTGGGATAAAATCAACAAATAACAAAACAAATACAAAAATATTTGGATCAAAATAAGGATCAATTTTAGGATCAGGATCAATATTTGGATCAACTGTAAAATGCCCATATCTTGCAAAATTAACAATTAATTTATTCTAAAATTTCATATACTTGCTATTTCAAGTCCAGTTTTATCAAATTTATAACCAGATATTTATCTATGAGGATAAACAATGAAGAATATCAGGGTTTTTAAATTTGATCCTGATCTTGATCCTGATCCTTAAATCTTTGTGAACACGGGGCCAGAGTCTCTGTCAGTTGGTCTGTCTGGCCGTTTCTAAAAACTGTTTCCTGAGATCACTTTTAATGACATTGGAACTTTTCCAACACATTTACTTAAAATAGAGAAAAGTTGAAACATCAGTAATACATATTAATCCTGAGAAAATTGGGTCTTTTGATTATCTGTTCTATAAACTTTATTAGGGAAATGTAACATATTACTTAGATACAGGCAAACTAAGAACTTAAAAGATTTAAGTTTATTCTTGTCATTCATTCAATGACATAATTCAATGACCTCCAGAATGTTTATGCGGTTCTAACCAGTAGGGGACTTATGGATTTCTTGCAATACTATGATAATTGTTTTTGTTAATCCTGATGTAACATTGTTACAATCAGTTCAAATGCCACTAAAATTCAAGGTACATGTACATTATGAGAGCGGTGTTTATAAATAACCTATATTTAAGAAGAAAATGTCTAAGTGACAGCTATACTGTTCACAAGGCGACACATCTGACTAGCTGGGTTCTAGTGTTATTTATGTACGGATTCGATTTATACTTGGACAAAACAAGACTTGCTACTTAACCAACATACTGAATAATTAAGATGTGACCTTGACTTTTAATTGACCTGGAATGTTAAGGTCAAATTAATGAAATTCTCACCAGAATATAAGAATGAGACGTCTTTACCTGTATTACAGGTCACTCTGACTGCATATATGTCCGTATTGTTTCATTGATATCGTCTGCTGTGAAATTTCTTTGCGATAGATTATTTTAAACCAGGTTTTCTGAAGGAAAAAAACTGGTTATTAGATTGAGGTATGTCTGCAGGCGGATGGGCTGGCCGGCGTAAGCAATTTCTTCTGTGCGCAACTTCTCCTACATTACTCAACGGATTTTGACCAAACTTTTACAGAAGCTTTGTCATCAAGTGCCCTGGCGTATATTGTCGGGGTTTTGTGATTGGATAATATTTGACCTAATTATGGCCCCTTGTATTTTTAGCTCACCTGTCACAAAGTGACAGGGTGAGCTTTTGTGATCGCTTTTCTTTCGGCGTCCGTCCGTCCGTAAACTTTTACTTTAAATGACATCTCCTCATAAACCACTAAGCCAATTTCATCCAAACTTCACAGGAATGATCCTTTGGTGGTCACCTTTAAAAATTGTTCAAAGAATTTAATTCAATGCAGAACTCTGGTTGCCATGGCAACCGAAAGAAAAAACTTTAAATATCTTCTTTTAAAAAACCCTAACAGCTAGAACTTAGATATTTGGTATGAAACATCTTCTAGCAAGTGTCTACCAAGTTTGTTCAAATAAAAGCCCTGGGGTCAAAATTGGCCCTGCCCCATGGGGTCATTGATTTTTCCCTATATGTATATAGTAAAAAATTAAAAAAATCTTCTTTTAAAGAACCCAAAGAGCTAGAGCTAAAATATTTAGCATGAAACATCTTCTAATGGTTGTCTACCAAGTTTGTTCAAATAAAAGCCATGGGGTCAAAATTGGCCCCGCCCCAGGGGGTCATTGATTTTTCCTATATGCATATAGTAAAAACTTAAAAATCTTCTTTTAAAGAACCCAAAGAGCTAGAGCTAAGATATATTTAGCATGAAATATGTTCTAATGAGTGTCTGCCAAGTTTGTTCAAATAAGAGCCCTGGGGTCAAAATTGGCTCCGCCCCAGGGGGTCATTGATTTTCCCTATATGAATATAGTAAAAACTTAAAAAATCTTCTTTTAAAGAACCCAAAGAGCTAGAGCTAAGATATTTAGCATGAAACATGTTCTAATGGATGTCTACCAAGTTTGTTCAAATAAGAGCCCTGGGGTCAAAATTGGCCCCGCCCCAGGGGGTCATTGATTTTCCCTATATGAATATAGTAAAAACTTAAAAAATCTTCTTTTAAAGAACCTAAAGAGCTAGAGCTAAGATATTTAGCATGAAACATGTTCTAATGGATGTCTACCAAGTTTGTTCAAATAAGAGCCCTGGGGTCAAAATCGGCCCCGCCACAGGGGGTCATTGATTTTCTCTATATGAATATAGGAAAAACTTAAAAATCTTCTTTTAAAGAACCCAAAGAGATAGAGCTAAGATATTTAATATGAAACATGTTCTAATGGATGTCTACCAAGTTTGTTCAAATAAGAGCCCTGGGGTCAAAATTGGCCCTGCCCCAGGGGGTCATTGATTTTCCCTATATGAATATAGTAAAAACTTAAAAATCTTCTTTTAAAGAACCCAAAGAGCTAGAGCTTAGATATTTAGCATGAAACATGTTCTAATGGATGTCTACCAAGTTTGTTCAAATAAGAGCCCTGGGGTCAAAATTGGCCCCGCCCCAGGGGGTCATTGATTTTCCCTAAATGAATATAGTAAAAACTTAAAAATCTTCTTTTAAAGAACCCAAAGAGCTAGAGCTAAGATATTTAACATGAAACATGTTCTAATTGATGTCTACCAAGTTTGTTCAAATAAGAGCCCTGGGGTCAAAATTGGCCCCGCCCCGGGGGACATTGATTTTCCTTATATGTGTATAGCAAAAACTTAAAAATCTTCTTCGAAAAACCAGAATAGCTAGAGTTTAGATATTAAGCATGAAACATCTTCTAGTAAGTGTCTACAAAGATTGTTCAAATAAAAGCCCTGGGGTGAAAACTGGCCCTGCCCCAGGGGTGTCATTGTTTTTAAATATATGTGTAAAGAAAAAAC
Organism: Ruditapes philippinarum; assembly: GCF_026571515.1. Classification (NCBI taxonomy): domain Eukaryota; kingdom Metazoa; phylum Mollusca; class Bivalvia; order Venerida; family Veneridae; genus Ruditapes; species Ruditapes philippinarum. The sequence continues at coordinate 147,508 of NW_026853110.1, read as the reverse complement.
TTAAAAAATCTTCTTTTAAAAAACCCTTAGATGTTTAGCATGAAACATCTTCTAATGGGTGTCTACCAAGTTTGTTCAAATAAAAGCCCTTTGGTTTAAACTGGCCCCGCTCCGTGGGGCCTATATACAGGTGAGCGACTTCAGGGCCATCATGGCCCTCTTGTTTCCTAACATAGAATATATAGTGAACAATTTCTTCTGTGTGCAACTCCTACATTTCTGAACAGATTTTGACCAAATTTCCACAGAAGCTTTGTCATCAAGTGCCCTTGTGCATATTGTCGGGGTTTTGCGATTGGATAATATTTGACCTAATTATGGTCCTTTGTTTTTTTTCCTTATATAGTGAACAATTTCTTCTGTGCACAACTTCTCCTACATTTCTCAAAGGATTTTGTTCAAACTTTCACAGAAGCTTTGTCATCAAGTGTCCGGATGCATATTGTTGGGGTTTTTTGATTGGATAATTTTTGACCTAATTATGGCCCTTTGTTTTTTTTTCTTTGTACAGAATATATAGTAAACAATTTCTTCTGTGCGCAACTCCTCCTACATTTCTCAAGGAATTTTGTTCAAACTTTCTCAAGTGCCCTGATGCATATTGTTGGGGTTTTGTGATTGGATAATTTTTGACCTAATGGCCCTTTGTTTTTTTCCTTATATAGAGTATGTAGTGAACAATTTCTTCTGTTGTGCAACTCCATCTACATTTCTCAAGGGATTTTGTTCAAACTTTCACAGACCAGCTTTATATCTACAATGGTGATAATTGAAAACCTGGTTTTATGACATTGCCATGTTGTAATTTTTTTCTTTTTACAAGATAATGAAAATACATGAATTTAAAAACCCACGAAAATGTCTGTTTTGATAAAACCATGAATTGAATTAAATTCATGGTATAGATGGCACTTTGGATGTATATCTAAATTAGATAATTGTTCTGATATCAACTTCTAGTATAAACAATGCTTCAACTTTCATTTTTTCTTAGTTATTTCAAGTTCAATCTTGAAGTCTGAATTTATTGCAGCTTTATTGCAATGATGATGCGCCTGCCAGAGAAACAGTTGTCGAACAATTAAAATCTTTGATTCTGATTTAGTTCATAACAATGTAAACTGCAACATCTGCAAGTTTAGATATATCTGTTTTATTGCAGGCGCTTACATCCGGGACAATTCCAGGTTTTGTAGATGTTGTGTTGAACTTTGATTCTAAGGCTCTTACAGAAGACAATCTGATCTCTCAAGCTTATAATTCTGGTAGAAAAGTTGTATTTTATGGAGATGACACATGGGTGAACTTATTCCCCGGGCATTTTACTAGAACTGAAGGAACAACATCATTCTTTGTTACAGATTATACAGAGGTATATATATTATTTTTAGCTCACCGGATTTAAATTATTGAATTTTGATTAAATTGTTTTTATGTCCTGATTTGATTTGAACTTGGACAAAACAAGACTTGCTACCAAACAAACATATTGTTTATTTACTGTCAAGGTAAAATTAATGAAATTCTCTTGTGTTTTTAGCTCACCTTGCACAAAGTGCGGGTGAGCTTTTAGGATGGCCAACCAAATGGCGTCCGGCGTCCGGCCACATTTTATTCAAACGACATCTTCTACAATACCACTAGGCCAATATTAATGAAACTTGGCAGGAATACTCATTGTATGAAGCTCTATCAAGATTGTTCAAAGAATGCCATTCCATGCTAAACTCTGGTTGCTATGGCAACTAAAAGAAAAAACTTAAAAGTTCTTATACTTCAAAATGGAAAGGGTTAGAGCTTAGATATTTTCTCACAAGGCATTAGCTTGTAAGTTCCTACAAAGTATATTCAAATTATGGTCTTAAGTTGAAAATTGGCCTTTATTTCGGGATTTAAAGGGTTTTTTATTGCAAGGTTATATAGACTTTCTTTGTAGGGATAAATTGAGACAGTGTATCTTGTATTTTTTGTCTCAACAGACATTGTTATGAAGATTTTTCTTTTAAAGCATAAGGATGAAAAGTTTGTTGAATGTGAATGTTAATTCAAAACAGAGTCGCTCAGAATAGCACAAATTTGAGAGCTACAGTGAAGTTGATTTCCCCATTCAATATTGGATTCTTCCATTAATTTCGTAACATCATCAGAAAGGAAGACTGTGTCATTTCCGAAATACAATGTAAAATATTTCGGTTCTTGACAATGACTTGCACATTTTATTGTGTATGAAATTGCACAAAGAAACGAAAGTGAACAAAAAATGTTGTTTTTTTCCACAAAAATTAGTTGATTAAGATAAAAGTTTAATTTACAGTACGGATATTACTTTTTTGTATCCTTCCGGTTTGCGGGAAAAATCATATAGCTACACCGCACCTACTGATGAACGAATTATGTCATAATATTTCATTCTGAGAACAAACATACGATTCTAATCATTAAATATTGCATACCAGTCAGTCTATAAAAAAAATTGCCTCAGAAAACATCTGTATCAATCTGACCTCGAGTTGAGATTATAAATTACACTAAACCGGAAGTACATTCTGTATTTATGTAAATATCACCTCCCGACGTCCCGTGTTATGATTTATAAAATTATACATGTACACATGTGTTATTGACCTCAATAAATGTTCATGAAAATGAAAAAATAATTATGGTAATTATCCATGGTGCTAGTAATCAGGGCTGGGAATCAAAACTGCGTCGTATCCTACAAAATGTAAACAAACGCCGCCATCTTGGAACGAAAAATGTATGTTTTTGTTAAGAACTCTTTTTATCGGAAATGACTGAAAACGAGATATATGTATTAACACGCTACACTATTTTCCGCTTCGTTCGGTATGTGTTTCTTAGACAACTATTTTGTAAAACAAAAGTTATAGCGAACTTGCAACTCGAAGTGGGGCAGAATTTTTATGAATTTGTGTGGATACGACGCAGTTCATATTGCTTTATCTATCGTTTCTCCTTCAAATCAATTATATACTCGTTTTCAGAGTTCACCATAAACTTCAAAACATAATTTTGCATCATTTACTAAATTTTCATGAAAAAGAGATGTTTATTTTCCAAGAAAATAATGATTGTTACGAAATGATACGACGCAGTTGAAAATAAAATATGATAGGAATCATAAATTAATAAATAAAATTAAATTCATAATAATGGTCAATGGTACAAATTTTTCGTAACAATTTTCTCATTAGTTTAATTCATAATAATGGTCAATGGTAGGAATTTTTCGTAACAATTTTCTCAGCAACTACTTATTACAGCCTCTTGATGTTTGGTGATTTCAGGTATGTGGCTCATCCACTTTCAGTTTTCTGACCTAGTGAAATTTTCGGCATTAATTGTAAATGGAAGGAAATTTCCGTAACAGTTTTCTTAGCAACTACATATCACAGCCTCTTGAAATTTGGTATTGTGACTGCAAAGTTCAGGTCTATCGCTTATCCTCTTCCTGTTAACCGACTTAGTTAAATGTTCGATATGAATGGTCAATGGTAGGAAATTTTTGTAACATCACAGCCTCATGAGTCATGTTATTTGGTATACAAATGCAACCCGGCCATTTTTGTCTTTGACCCATTTTTATTGAAGTATTATCCAAATTTGTACTTCGTCTTGTTAATTATGATGTCATTGTTAAAATTTTCATGATGTAAACACGCCACAGGGAGTGTATTTTTTAGCAACCTGTACTTTAAAGAAAAGAGAAAAGAGGTATTTCTATACACTTGTTTGCATTCCTGTTGCTGTCGGCCAAAAATACAGTACATTACACACTAACCTTTAAATGACATTAAAGAATTTTATAAACCTGTAAAAGAAAAATACTTTATAAGATCAATTCCTTAAGGTGAGCGATATAGGGCCATCATGGCCCTCTTGTTATGCCCCCCTGTTCCGTCATTCCGTCATCATCAGTTTCCGTTCATTATCTTAGTGACATTGAAGGTCAAATTATTTATTATTCACTGATTATCAATACAGTTGGCTGTAACTTAGTAATTAAGGTGACAACGGAGTCAATTATCACTAAAAATACCTAAAATGAGATTTTTTGCTAAGTAGATTTGTTAACCTTTTCTGAATACATTCGTGATTTAATTTTGGAAGCAGTTAGTCCAGAAACTATGTTTTTAAACGTTTTTTAACGATACCTATACCATTTTTATCCGCTATGCGCGTAACCTGTCTCATTATCTATAACGCGCCGCCCCCTATTGAGGCATCAATGAGGGTAATCGGTAGCTCCATATATCCATGAATTACCGGTTCATTTGTTATTAGTCGATACTGCTTGTAATACATGTATCATAAAAATACTGTACATCTTTTATGAACATTTCAACATTGTATCATCTATCATTTAAGTAACCATTTTATAAATTAAGAAATTGTTGGCCAAGATGTAACAAATAATTTAGCATAGCGGAAAATCGCACGACCATGGGGATAACTAAAACAATGTAGCTGCCTTTATCCATTATCTGTGAAATTTATTTATCACGTAAGTAATCTGATAAGACATTATATTGAGTTTATGAATTTAAGTACGGATTAAAGAGCTCATGCAACCTCTTTTTTTCTAACAATGTCAACAAAATAACAAAAAAAAGAAAAATAAGTGTTCATTGTCAGATTTTTTCATTTTTACCTATAGAAATTATAGATGGGCCGGTTATGTAAAGAACCTTTTTGGATCCATAAATTAAATACTGTGATTCCAAATGGACTAAATAATAAAGTATTGTTTGATTTATAATGTGTTACATGAATATTAATATGTTTGTCTATTATCTTATTTTTATTAACACTGTCACTATTGAGCCATTTTAATTCATGTACCAGCTTTATTTATTACATAACTATTTGTTCCTACATGTTGTCATATTTTTGCAGCTAAACTAATAACGTTTTTCGTGCGTTTAACGCGTGTTCCTTTATGACGTCGCTTCTGGTAATTTTATTATGCCCCCACTTCAAAGAAGAGGGGGTATATTGCTTTGCATTTGTCTGTCTGTCGGTCTGTAGACCAAATGGTTTCCGAGTGATAACTAAAGAACCCTTAGGTCTAGGAACTTCAAAATTGGTATGGTGATTGGTCATGACCAGTAGATGACCCCTATTGATTTTGGGGTCAAGGGTCAAAGGTCAAGGTCACATTGAATTTGTAAGTAAAAACGGTTTCGGATCAATAACTAAAGAACGCTTAGGCCTAGGAACTTCAAACTTGGTATGATGATTTGCCATGACCAGTAGATGACCCCTACTGATTTTGGGGTCAAGGGGTCAAAGGTCAAGGTCACATTGACCTTGTAGGTAAAAACGGTTTCTTAGGAACTTTAAACTTGGTATGGTGATTGGTCATGACCAGTAGATGACCCCTATTGATTTGGGGGTCAAGGGGTGAAAGATAAGGTCATATTGACCATGAAGGTAAAAACTGTTACCGATCAATAACTTAAGAACGCTTATGGCCTAGAAACATCAAACTTGGTATGGTGATCGGTCATGACCAGTAGATGACCCCTTTTGATGTATTGATTTTTTGGTCAAAGGTCAAGGTCACATTGACCTTGTAAGTAAAAACGGTTTCCGATCAATAACTAAAGAACGCTTAGGTCTAGGAACTTCAAACTTTATATGATGATTGGTCATTACCAATAGATGACCCCTATTGATTTTGGGGTCAAAGGTCAAGGTCACATTGACCTTGTAAGTTAAAATGGTTTCCAATCAATAACTAAAGAACGCTTAGGCCTAGGAACTTCAAACTTTATATGACCAGTAGAAAACCCTTATTAATTTTTTGTTCACTGGGTCATGCATAATAACCTGATCACATGACTAATTGGCTGCCCATAGGGGGCATACATGTTTTACAAACATATCTTGTTATGTTTTGCATTGATGAAGGCATATAGCCGAAACGTATGAAATAAAAATTAATTACTGAATGTTCTTGTTTGTGTGGATTGTCTGTTTATTTTAAAAGAAACAGACAACACTTTTATGTGAACGCCTATATATGACAGGTGGTCAGGTGTCCCTTACAAATTTCTACAATATTTTTATGATAGTCTTCGGATGATTAATTCTTTATGAATCAATGAAAAAGGTATGAAAATATATTTTCAGTGAACGGTTTGAATATATTGTTCACTAGTAAATCGAACACAATTTATTGTATGTCCCAGAAGAAACTGAATCTATGTATGCCGTGCATAGATAAAATTCGGAATAATAAAAGTCAAGAACGTCAGATCATATTGATCGAGAAATACCTTTTATTTCTATTAAATTATGTCAAGCATTTATATGAACTGATCGGACAAAAATATATAATATCTCGTTCTTATTTGTACAATGTACCATGCACGGACTTTAAAAGTCTGGCAGGAGCACAGTTTTTCGTTATTTTAATTTATATTTTAACGGAATTTCATACACGAATACACAGGCAGAGTGACACTGATATAATATTATAATAATAATGATGATGCTAGATAATAATAATAACATCAAAAGTGAATATGATTACACGATAGCAGTACGAACGTTGAATGCGTTCCATTTTATCCCACTGAGTGCCTCAAATTTTACTGATAGTCACATGACATGTGCGACAGATACAAGACGGACAGTAAATCACGTTAAGATTTGAAGAAATTCTGCTATAAAATGATATTTATCAGCTGCTTTTTAATTGGTCAGATGTCACTGGGTCATAAAAGTTGTTAGAGTATGTGTTACCGCATCGTGTCACCCCCTTTGGTGTGGTATTTGCGTGTTATACAATAATTTAACGGAAAACATAGGGGTCTGAGAGAGAACAGCCGATTTATGACACTTCGTTTGATGCGCGTCGGACTAACTTTGAATCAGCATAACTTTTTTAATAAACAAGCAATTTACATGCGGTTTAAAGCACATGAAAGGGAATTCAATTACGGAGGGAACCGTGTCAGGGATTTTTGTTTTTGCTCAATCAGCAACTTAATTATCTTTAATTACGTAATATGTATGGTAAAAAAAGTGGCATAAATTGTTTGCCGTTACGTAATATTTTTTGAGAAAAGATAGGAAAAATCTGAAACAATGTATCACAGATATTATAATTATGTTTATAATTTCCAAGAGTTTGATGACAAAAAAAGTAAAAAATGACTTTGATATGACAATTTAAAATTATAGAATTTTTTATCAAAATCAATAATTTACAAAGGTATGATATTTTTTATGAAGATCAAAGACATTTAATGCACAAAATTTAAATAAATAACAGTTAATACTGAAATAAATTGGTTTAAATGACATTTATGGTTGTACCACGGAAAGTGTCGGTTGTCGCCTTAATCAATTGATTATTTTCATACTTGGACAAAACAACAGGAGTGACCAAACAGACATGTTGAATAATTTAGGTATTACCTTGACCTTTAAATGACCTTACTGTTTATTTGTTTACTTTTAGAAGAAGTAAAAAAGTCCAGCCTTGTCCCCGCCCAGTGGTAGCTCTTGTTGTAAATTATGCTCGCGCTCTCTTCATTGAGGGGAAAGGTACAAAATACAGTTACATAATTTATTTTCCATGAAGAAAATCACTGGCAAACAAAATATACAAAAATTAAAAAAGTTTAAATTAATTTTTACATCTTAATCAAAATAACTCATAGTTATGTTTATAGGTTGACAATAATGTGACAAGACATATTGACCATGAGTTGTCTGCCTCTGACTGGGATTTGATGGTTCTTCACTACCTTGGATTAGATCACATTGGGCACACTGTGGGTCCAACCAGTCCTTTAGTTAAACCAAAACTTCAAGAAATGGATGACATTGTACAGAAACTTTACACAACATTAGAAAAGAAGGTATGCTTTTTTTCCCCTTCAACATATCATAGTGTTTTTATCAGTGACACTTAAATAATTCTTTAACACTACATGAATTAAGACAGAACTTAAAAGATACATAACAATTTACCATTTCATCAGAAAACATTTTACCATTTCACCAAATGTTTTAGTCTGTCTTGAAAGTTTTTATTTATTTATTTTATTTGTAAGTTATCACTCAGTGCCTTGCATACTAGTTGTAGGCAATATATCTGTTTTATCAATATTTTATATTAAGCCAAATTTAAGTAACACTCACACATTTCAATTCCTATAAAGATTTAATTTGTTCACTTTTCATTCTGTAGAGATAATTATATTGTCTGGTTAGAAAACATTGAACTGAGCATTTAGATTTGCCTTTGTCCCTTTGTTTCACTGCTTTCCATCAGTAGACTGTCAAAACAGTGGAATATTAGGTCATCTATATCCTTCAGACACATTTCTAGTGATTCAAACATTTTTTTTTTGGATATTTTAACAACTTAGATGTTTGGGGTTTAGTATATTTTATGTTTGTCTGTCTGTGTTTCAGGAGGAGAATTTTCTTCTTTTAGTGTGTGGTGATCACGGAATGTCTGATCAAGGAAGTCATGGAGGTGCATCTGATAGAGAAGTTCTAGTACCAGCTGTATTCCTAAGTCCATCATTCAACAGACGAGGTATACATGTATACATATAACAGGAAAAAATATTAAACAATTTTCACTTGTAACTTGCAGTTATAATAAGTTATAATAGTTTGAGGGTTTAAGACGGTATGGCAATAGTATGTCTATTAGTCCTGTGGATGATCTGTCAAACTGCGTGTTAGAATCCCCAAAACTGCACCCATCATGTTTTGTCTCTCAAAATATTACAGGTCCATTGTATTGGTGTTTATTAGCTCACCTGTCACAAATTGACATGGTGAGCTTTTGTGATCGCTTTTCGTCCGGCGTCCGTCCGTCCGTAAACTTTTACTTTAAATGACATCTCCTCATAAACCACTAAGCCAATTTCATCCAAACTTCACAGGAATGTTCCTTTGGTGGTCACCTTTAAAAATTGTTCAAAGAATTTAATTCCATGCAGAACTCTGGTTGCCATGGCAACCGAAAGAAAAAACTTTAAATATCTTCTTTTAAAAAACCCTAACAGCTAGAACTTAGATATTTGGTATGAAACATCTTCTAGCAAGTGTCTGTCAAACTGCATGTTAGAATCCCCAAAACTGCACCCCATCATGTTTTGTCTCTCAAAATATTACAGGTCCATTGTATTGGTGTTTATTAGCTCACCTGTCACAAAGTGACAGGGTGAGCTTTTGTGATCGCTTTTCGTCCGGCGTCCGGCCGTAAACTTTTACTTTAAATGACATCTCCTCATAAACCACTAAGCCAATTTCATCCAAACTTCACAGGAATGTTCCTTTGGTGGTCACCTTTAAAAATTGTTCAAAGAATTTAATTCCACGCAGAACTCTGGTTGCCATCAAAAGAAAAAAACTTTAAATATCTTCTTTAAAAAAACCCTAAGAGCTAGAGCTTAGATATTTGGCATGAAACATCTTCTAATGAGTGTCTACCAAGTTTGTTCAAATAAAAGCCCTGGGGTCAAAATTGGCCCCGCCCCAGGGGGTCTTTGATTTTCCCTATATGCATATAGTAAAAACTTAAAAAATCTTCTTTTAATGAAAACCCAATGAGCTAGAACTTAGATGTTTTGCATGAAACAACTTCCTATGGGTGTCTACCAAGTCTGTTCAAATAAACAAATAAAAGCCCTTGGGTAAAAATTGGGCCGGGGGGGGGGGGGGCTATATACAGGTGAGCGACCTCAGGGCCATCATGGCCCTCTTGTTCTCAATATTGATTTTCTTGAAATATTTTGGCTCTTCTAGAGGCGTGCAGCTTCAAGGTTACTGCAAATTTTTTTTGTTGCTCATTTATTAAGTAGATAAATTTGTGTTGTGATACTAGTGAGTAATTTATCACGCTAAATTTTTTTTAAAAAAGGGTAAGTTTGAGTTTATAAGTGTTTTCTCATGCTTGTTTTTTCGTGCAGACAAAGTTTGGAAGAGCCAAAGAGAACTGTTACAAGTCGACCTGGCCCCAACACTGTCTGTACTAATGGGGCTGCCAATACCAAAAAACAATTTAGGGCAGGTCTTGATCGCCGCCCTTGAAGGTCTCAACAATGAGGAGAAGTTGAACACCATGTATATAAATATGCAGCAAATTGTTAAACTGATGGAGAAAAGAGTATCAGACTTTGAAAAAGGTATCAAAAAAGCTTTTTTTTTTCATTGGATGCTTTCATTTATCATTTGATAATGACAAAAAAACTCAAGAATTTCAGCAACTCCTTAGAATTCAAGGCAGGACAAGTAGAGTACAGATAACGAGGAATATGCAAAATCCTCGGAGGATCAAGGAAAACACTCCCAACTCCGCGAGAGTATTTGTCCATAAAAACGTGTGACTCCGCGTGAGAAACGTGTGATGAGAACGACTCCGAGACGAAAATTAAAGCGCGTGACTCCGAGAGAGAATTACCGCGTAACTCCGTGTCGGTGTCTAGCTGGTGTAAATAAATGCAAGTGCAATCTCATTTTATATTTAATTTCATTTTTTAGATTACCATTCGAAAATAAAGATAATTTTTTCCATTGTTGTTTTCAATTTACCCTGAAACAGTTGAAAGGTACATTTGATTAGTTAAAACCACAACCGTAAGCGTCATCAAGTTTATTTTTATCCCGATTAATTAGGTCAGTAGCAATAACCACAGGAACCCGAAATTCTATCAAAAACAAAAACCGTTAAAAAAAATCCATATAATAACGGCCCAACATTTTTTTATACTTTTTTATGAAATAAGAATGATTCAAATTATATAAACTTCATTAATCTTAAATGTCTTTCTTGTCGTATTAAATCACTGGGACAGTTCCTCGAGACAAAAACCTACAACTTCCTTTTGATGAAAATAATCTATGTAGTTATAATTTATGAAATGTCTTTATTTTTTGTATGTTTATTTATACATCATCGTATTTTTATTTAGATGTAAATGTTTCTAAATGCATCAAATACCGATAACGTGCCGTTCTAATTTATTTCAGGTGCCAAATATTGTGTTGTGTTTTGTTTTTTTTATGTGGAAAATGAGTTTCGATCTTCATAATATTTTAATCATTGATAACATGTGCACATCAAAAAAATTAACTTTCCCAACTTCTATAAAATAAAAGATACTTGGTTTGTAAAATTGTATGTTTCTTCATACATCCATTGTTTACATGTATTTTAGTTAAGTGTCAGCCTGTCACGTCCGACATTTTTTACATTAATTTTAATTAGAAGACACCTGATTTATATATAATTTTTGAGAATTAACATTGATTTATTCGTTTCTAAATAAAGCTGCATGTTAGTAATATATTGTTGTAATTTTATTCCAAGAATATCTCCGAAAATCTGTCTATCAAAGTCATATGCAGATGTATGTTGATATTGGAATCAAAAGTAAATTGTCTTTCGATGATCATTAATAAATTAATATTTTTGTTGTTTTTTTACTTCAGGCATTATGGAGGAATTCAAGAGTTATAGACCCTTTCATTTAAGACCGTATTCAAGTTGTCGCCCTTGGATGACATCATTGGGGGATACGGTGAACAATACTGATACGATTAAGTACAATAATAGAGGGATATAAAGATCTTATAGTATTAGATCTTAATCTTTTCTCTTGTAAGATTGGCAGATTGAAATTGCCAAAATTTTGTGTAATTGAATAAGATATTATATAAAAAGGATGGTGAAATGAATAAAAATGTTTACTATAATAAGGTTAACGGTTTGTTTTAATAGTAGACCATATTGCTGCCAGTAACTGATCATGATTACCATTAATCGTTAATAATGAAAATTTTACCAGGCAGTTAAATAGTACTAACTTGCTAATACCAGAGATATAGATAATGTATCTATGTCTCTGCTAATATACAATTATCCAAAAGATACTTTGAGTTTCAAAAATGTAAGGATTCTGTAGTTTCGAAAAAACGGCTGCGTAATAATTAATTGCAATATACTGGTTGATTAAAAAATATTTTGATTTAAGCATTACTAAGACAAAGAAAAACAACAATATAAATCCATGTAATTTAAAAAAATGTAAAGGCATAAAAAGTAAAAATTCTGAATGTACATGACTGTATACTATTTGTATCTGCAAAAAATGCACTCTCAAAAAATCTTACATCACACCAATATATATAAGCTGGTAAAGTAAGATTTTCAACTTGATACTTTTTAATTCATACTCTGCTTATCAAATATTTTTTAAAAAATCACCAAAAAAAAAAACAAAACAAGTTGTGAATCACGTTCACAGAAATTTGTTATTAATTAACTGAATTATAATTTACGTATTTTTGACTGTGCCAGTTGGTAGGACTCTGGATCGAGTATCAAATCAGTAAGGCATGACCAATTAAGTCCCCAGGATGATCCATAACAAAATTCGGACCATAAATATTTTGACACCTAACAAAAGTGACGTAATTTGATGTAATGTTATAACTCTAAAAAATGCACTCTGATGATTTATAATATCACAGCCAAGTGCCGCTTTACAACATATGCATCCTGCTAATTAATATGTTACGGCCCTGTGTCGCTTATATATACACATCTATTTATCTATGAAATAAGTTACTGGGAAAAGGTCTTTATTTTTATAACCATAAGAATAGATTTTTAATATCAAAATTATCTTATTATCGTCTGTTGCGAATCTAAAATTATAAAAGTCAATGTCACATGGTTTTCGTTACTTCCGAAATATTTATAGAATTATATCCTTCACTGGTTCTTTGAAATATTTTTTACACGGCATAATGAAAAAGAATCAGTGAGTATTGACAGAATGCATTCTGTTTTTGTTCTATTAAAGCTTGAAAAACAATCATTAAAAGACATTGGCAATCTTATTTTCATGTTTGTCACAAATACGCCGGAATTTTCTAAATGACAGAAAATAACACAGAGAACTAGAGAATGGCCATTTAAATTTATAATAGGCAATTTCAGTGTGTATGGGTGTTTATAAAATATTAAAATTTGATTTAGTTACTAGCTTTTATCCTGGCATAAGAGTAAATCTAAATCTAATAAATATATTCACTTTGAAATTTCGCTGTTTCACTCCGTAGCGAGAATTAATCTCAATCTTTGTTTTAGTATTTTTTCTATTGTCTTGATATTGAATTTATGTATGCATGCCTAAATTTTTACATGTAATAATCATAATTGAACGATCAGTATTTACGCATTAAACTTTTCAATAAGCTATCATTCTATGCGGCCTGCATAGTTTTATCCCCCATTTACGTCACATCCGGTAAGGGAAGTAACTCTTCCATGACTGTCACTCTTTTTGACTCGGAGATTCACGGAGTCCCGCGGACTTTATTGTCACTCGTTATCGACGCGGAGTCACTCTTTTGTGTACGAGAAATTTATAATCCACTCGGGAGTCACGCTTTTTTAGCTCACCTGTCACAAAGTGACAGGGTGAGCTTTTGTGATCGCTTTTCGTCCTTCGTCCGTCCGTCCGTAAACTTTTACTTTAAATGACATCTCTTCATAAACCACTCGGCCAATTTCATCCAAGCTTCACAGGAATGTTCCTTTGGTGGTCACCTTTAAAAATTGTTCAAAGAATTTAATTCCATGCAGAACTCTGGTTGCCATGGCAACCAAAAGTAAAAACTTTAAATATCTTCTTTTTAAAAACCCTAAGAGCTAGAGCTTAGATATTTGGCATGAAACATCTTCTAATGAGTGTCTACCAACTTTGTTCAAATAAAAGCCCTGGGGTCAAAATTGGCCCCGCCCCGGGGGTCTTTGATTTTCCCTATATGCATATAGTAAAAACTTAAAAAATCTTCTTTTAATGAACCCAAAGAGCTAGAGCTGAGATATTTAGCATGAAACATCTTCTAATGAGTGTCTATCAAGTTTGTTCAAATAAAAGCCCTGGGTCAAAATTGGCCCCACCCCAGGGGGTCATTGATTTTCCCTACATGCATATAGTAAAAACTTAAAAAAATCTTCTTTTAAAGAACTCAAAGAGCTAGAGCTAAGATCTTAAGCATGAAACATGTTCTAATGGGTGTCTACCAAGTTTGTTCAAATAAAAGCCCTGGGGTCAAAATTGGCCCCGCCCCGGGGGTCATTGATTTTCCTTATATGTGTATAGCAAAAACTTAAAAAAATCTTCTTTGAAAAAACCCAAATAGCTAGACGTTAGATATTAAGCATGAAACATCTTCTAGTTAGTGTCTACCAAGTTTGTTCAAATAAAAGCCCTGGGGTCAAAATTGGCCCCGCCCCCAGGGGGTCTTTGATTTTCCCTTTATGCATATAGTAAAAACTTAAAAAATCTTCTTTTAAAGAACCCAAAGAGCTAGAGCTAAGATATTTAGCATGAAACATGTTCTAATGGGTGTCTACCAAGTTTGTTCAAATAAAAGCCCTGGGGTCAAAACTGGCCCTGCCCCAGGGGTGTCATTGTTTTTAACTATATGTGTATAGTAAAAACTTAAACAATCTTCCTTTAAAAAGCCCAATGAGCTAGAGCTAGAGCTTAGATGTTTAGCATGAATTATCTTCTTATGGGTGTCTACCAAGTTTGTTCAAATAAAAGCCCTGGGTTAAAATTGGCCCTGCGGGGGGGGGGGGGAGGGGGGTAGATTTTTGTTTTTCATTATATGTGTGTAGTAAAAACTTAGCATCGTGAAACATCTTCTAATGGGTGGCTTCCAAGTTTGTTGAAATAAAAGCCCTGGGGTTTAAACTGGCCCCGCTCCGGGTGCCTTTATACAGGTGAGCGACCTCAGGGCCATCATGGCCCTCTTGTTGTAATTACTCGTTACTCGCAGGAATTTGCATATTCTTCGTTATCTGTACCGTATGTTACATAAACTTATTAGATTAGAGATTAATATTTATATTGATAGTCTAAACTGTATCTCTGATGATGTAACCTTTTGGTTAAGATTTCTTCCCCAAAATGCAGTGATCTTGTTGGGTTTGTGTCCTCCCAATGCAGTAAACATTATTATGTACTCTCATTACATTGATTTTCGATTCATGTCCCCTCAGCTGAATGACTTTGGTTTCATGTTCTCTTAACACAGTAATCTTTTACATGTCTTTTCAACACTGAGGTTTAGGTTCAGACCTCACAACACAACCTTTTAACACAGTGACCTTGGATTTGTGGTCTCACAATGCAGTAATCTTAGATACATGTCCTTTCACCACATGTATGTCTTGTTAACTCATTGATTTGAGGTTTCTGTCATTTTAACACAGTAATTTTGGATTTGTGATCTCTTAAGGCAGTGATTATGGATTTATGTCCTGATTATAGTATGACCATATTTTATCATTTGACAAAATTATGTCTTCCAAAATTTTTGGGAGACATATTGTTTTTGCCTTCCCCATCTGTCTGTTCGTTCGTCCGCTACACAGAATAGCCGCCTGAACCAAAAATAGAAAAATCTTGTCCGCCATTCACAGGTCAAGCTATTGTGCACATCACAGGCATGTTCCTCTTCGCTGCCCAAAATGGCCGCCAGAGCTTAAGATCTTGTCCGGCCTTCACAGGTCAAACCACTGGTGGAATTTCAACCAAACTTTACAGGAGTGATCAGTACCATCCCTAGTTATGCACATCATGGGCATGTTCCGCTTCGATGCACAAAATGGCCACCAGAGCTATAAATATAAAAATCTTGTCCGGCTTTCATAGGTCAAGGTACTGGTGGGATTTCAATGAAACTTCACATGAGTGACCATCCATAGTTTTGGGAGACATAATATGTTTTTAGTCCCCTACCGGTTTACCGGAGGGGACTTTAGGTTTACCCTCCGTCCGTCTGTCTGTCAGTTTTTACGTTTTTTCACTATAAGTTCTTTATTTCTTAAGGTATTTTCTTCAAACTTTAAATATAAGTTTATAGTCATCAACCAAATCATATGTGACAAGGTTTACAACTCTAGCACAAAATTTATCAGAATTTCCTCCCTTGAACTTAGAATTTCGTGAAAAAAATATTGTTTTTTTTTTAATAACTTCTTTTTTTCTGAATGTATCTACTTCAAACTACATATACAATGTATATGTTTCTTATTATCACTCAACATTTGTGAGAAAGTTCAATACTCTAGCAAGACTCTTTTCAGAATTATGCCCCTTTTGAACTAAAACTTTTTTCGAGAAATTGGTAATTTCTACTCCAACTTCTTCAATCATTATAGGATTTTCTTTAAATTCCCACATCATAATAACATGACAAGGTTTATAAATCTAGCACCATATTTCCAGAATTATCTCCTCCTTAATTTTTGAATTTTTCATATTCATTCTTTTAACTTTCTTTTTCTTCAAATTCAAAATAAACATTCATTATCAACACCTTCATTACTAATTGTTCTTTGTTACACTCACATCATGTATGACGTCTTGCATCTTTATTATAAAAGTTATCTCCTTTTTAAGAATTTTGCTTTTAAAAATGTTATATTTTGATGACAGGGATGTTTAAAAAAATAACTTTAGAGTGTCCTTCAGTCTGTCTGTCTGTCTATCTGTACATAAATACTGTTTCCTGTGATCACTTTTAAAGAACTTTTTCAACAAATTTACTTAAAATAGAAACATAAGTGAATGGCCCTTTAGAATGTTGCTGGGGTTCTAACAGGTAGGGGACTTATGGATTGCTTGCAATACTATGATAATTGCTTGTTATGACAAAAACTCTTCTAGTTATTACTTTAATCGAAAAGTGGCCTTGAGATTTGTTCCATGCATTTTAAATTTAACCTCATTTTACAACAAAAATTAGAGTAAATCCTATATTTTCACTGAATATGTTAAAACTTGAGATATTCTCTTGGTTTTTTTGTTTCAGATAGTTGTTATGACCTATATCTCCATGCTGTAAATCTTCACAGGTCATTTCTTGATACACAAACAACTTCGTCACCCACAGATGTATCTTTAATTTTACATAGTTATGAGTCAGCAATGGAATCCATATCAAGAAAGATATCTGGAGCCTTGATAACATATGACCATTACAGCATGTTGCTAGCTATTTTGTTACTGTTTCTGGTAAGTAAATAGAGTAAACTTTGTGTATTCATAGGAATCTCCTAAATTAAACTGTATTTTTAAGTACTGTTTAGCTGGATTATACAAAGTACATTTTAATTTTATTATGCCCCCACAAAGTGGGAGCATATAGCGTATCACTTGTCCGTCCGTCAGTCAGTCAGTCAGTCTGTCCGTACGTCCCGAAATCTTGTGAATGCAACTCCTCTTAAACCGTATGGCAGATTTTGCTTAAACTTTCAGTGATGAACAACCTAAATGTGTAGATGATAGTAAAGGAAGGAATTTTCGCTGCGACCAAAATTAACAGAATTATGGCCCTTTGTTGGTTTTTTCACTATATACTATGTAGAAATTTTGTGAACGCAACTCCTCTTAAACCGGTTGGCAGATTTTGCTTAAACTTCCAGGGATGAACAACCTTAATGTGTAGATGGTAGTAAAGGAAGGAATTTTCGCTGCGACCAAATTTACTAGAATTATGGCCCTTTGTTGATTTTTTCACTATATACTATGTAGAAATTTTGTGAACGCAACTCCTCTGAAACCGGATGGCAAATTTTGCTTAAACTTCCAGGGATGAACAACCTTAATGTGTAGATGGTAGTAAAGGAAGGAATTTTTGCTGTGACCAAATTTACTAGAATTATGGCCCTTTGTTGATTTTTTCACTATATACCATATAGAAATTTTGTGAACGCAACTCTTAAACCGGATGGCAGATTTTAATAAAAAGTTCCACATAAAAATATTACATACAGATATGCATGCTCTTGTTTAGGAGCACATCTGCACAGTGGGGGCATCCGTGTCCTTTGGACACAGTTCTAGTTTGCTCAATCTCAAATGGCCCATGCAAATTTGTCCTCGGGATCAGTAGTTCAAGCAAACGGAAATTGGAAGTATTATCATGTGTAGTGAGATCGTATTTTACCAAGGACATTACGTGAATGTTATCCAGGTTACATAGGTCGACTTTAAACTAGTCTACACAATACTTTGGGAGTTGTTCCGTTAGATAACAACGTCATTGCATATAAAAATTTAAAGTTATTGTTGAAATCAATACATACCTGCATGGGTGAAAGTTTTCAGGAATAGTCTGGAAGTTCCGGATTTAAGCCAGTCTCCAGGATCATTTTTGTGAATCGCGTAAATCTGTTGAGATTTCTGGGCGGTATAGGTTGCCTCTTCCCTCGAGTGAG
Source organism: Ruditapes philippinarum (assembly GCF_026571515.1). Lineage (NCBI taxonomy): Eukaryota > Metazoa > Mollusca > Bivalvia > Venerida > Veneridae > Ruditapes > Ruditapes philippinarum. Next base: position 129,207 of record NW_026853110.1, on the reverse strand, counting down.
ACCTGAAACAACTCGATTAGCCATTTGATTTTATAAACAGGTGGTGCTTTTTTCCGTTTCGTTAAATTCAAAAAGTCATTTTGTGCATTATGAACGTTTGTGTGCATCAGGCACCTTGGTATGAGTCAACGCTTCTGATTGGTCGGTCAAGTTGTGATTGTCGAATCAGATTATAGAAAACAAGTGACCGGCAAGTTTGTACTTCCGTAATAAACAAAACAAAAATAATTCTCATCATGAAGTTTCTGCCCGTGAGCTATAATACCAAAGACCTAGAGAAACAAAGCAAAGTTGCAAATAATTGGAGATGGCTGTCGTTGAGTGAAATTAATTCAAAGGGGTATTTATGGGGATATTTGGCTACGGAAACCGGCGGCACAAATTGACCCGCAGGAAGTACCCAACCATACCCAGAATAGATACACCCAAATAAAAGGCAAATATAGTATAATATTCATCTTTGTTTGCATAATATATATATTTCTTTATAATGAGAAAATAAATGATTTTTTATAAAATAACTTGACTAAGCCGGCTGTAACTTTCATTCATTGAGATTTTGTAAGAAAATAAACTTGTGACTTTGCTGATCTAGATTCATTAATTAATATACTTGCAATTTAAGATAAAGATATGATATGATAATATTTGTTGTCTACATTTAAATTTTTAGGGTATAATTTTGTTGTAATTTCATACAAGTGTCCATCATATGATTTTTTTTTTAATTTAATAGCTTTTAATGGAGTATATTTGGCCATTTTGAATATACATATCTATATTTTTGTTCAAAACACAATGATAGGAAAATGTATATTTGGGTATGTTTGGTTATATCTTAGTGAAAGAATATATTGTATTCTTAATAAAAACAGCATTTAATTTTTTAGTATAAAATATTTATTTTTTTTATATATTTTGGGCAATATTTGGGTATTTCATGCTGCCCACGGAAACCAGAAATACCTGGGTTATCAATAAAGTCATAGAATAGGATTTAAACTGAAGCATTTTTTTATCATTTATAGATTGTTTTTGTGATGAAAAAGGGTAGTTTGATCATCTCAAATTGCTTGTTTCCAAGAGCTTCCGGGGGAGGGGGGTGGGGGGGATAGCCCCCCTGGTCCCCCCGCCAGGGCTCAGCCCTGGACCCGCCAGGGACCCCCAGCAAAATTTTCAGGATTTTTAAAATTTTCAACTGTACCTGTGTTTTCGATGAATATTAACAGTATACTGTGTTAATTTTTAGCTCACCTGTCACAAATTGACATGGTGAGCTTTTGTGATCGTTTTTCATCCGGTGTCCGTCTGTCGTCCGTCTTTAAACTTTTACTTTAAACAACATCTCCTCATAAACCGCTTAGCCAATTTCATCCAAACTTCACAGGAATGTTCCTTTGTTAGTCAACTTTAAAAAGTGTTTAAAGAATTTAATTCTTAGCAGAACTCTGGCTGCCATGGCAACTGAAAGAAAAAACTTAAAATATCTTCTTTTAGAAAACTGAAAGAGCTAGAGCTTAAATATTTATCTAGTCAGTGTCTACCAAGTTTGTTCACATAAATGCCATGGGGTCAAAATTGGCCCCGCCCCGGGGGGTCATTGCTTTTCCTTATTTGTATATAGTAAAAACTTAAAAAATCTTCTTTTAAAAAATCCAAATAGCTAGAGCTTAGCTATTAAGCATGAAACATCTTCTAGTGCAAATAAAAGTCCTGAGGTCATAATTGGCCCTATCCCAGGGGGTCATTGTTTTTCTCTTTATGTATGTAGTAAAAACTTAAAAAACCTTCTTTTAAAAAACCTTTAGAGCTAGAGCTAAGATATTTAGCATGAAACATCTTCTAATGGGCGTCTACCATTTTTAGCTGGACTTTTTGATTTAAGGGTCAAGGGTCAATGTTATATTGACCTTGTATGTAAAATTTGTTCGACCAATAACTCAACAACTCAAGTTGCCTTGGTTGATATTTTTTTAATTAAACTAAAAATCCTTTTGGTATACACATTTCAAGGTCTTATGTAATATAACAACTTGGCTGTCATTTATGCATATATTATTTGGTAAGATTTGAAATAACTTTGTCATAAAATTGATGCCCACAACCTTTGTGATCACAATTACCTAGTGACTAGTCATAACCAGTAATTAACCCTTATTGATTTTTTGGTCACTAGGTCAAAAGTCAGTCATAATAACCTGATTACATGACTAATTGGCTGCCAATAGAAACATATCTTGTTAAGTATTGAAAAGCACAAAATACTTTGTATCATTTCATTCAGTGGCGGTAATGGCTAAGTGGTTAAAATGTCAAAACTAGTAATCTAAGGAATTCAAGCCATGTGGGTTTAAACCAGGAGCAAGCGTTTTTTCCTTGAGCAAAAAACTTTACACTCTTGCTTCGGAATGGATTCAAGAGTGTGACTTTTAAGTTCTAGCTTCCTACACAATAAAACTAAAATAAATTCTGTATGAACTTGTATAAATATGGGCTTCAATCTCACTAGAATTAATAAAATATTTAAGAGAGCTTTATGCCAAAATTTATCAGTAAATTTCTTTTCTGTACATCTTGGATTTTATTTAAGACATTTTATTTTTCAGACATTAATTGTATGTATATTGTTGACAGTATCCAGCAGACAACCAGTTTCTCTAACTTTGTCATCTTCTACTGTTATTTTGATAACCCTATTGGTCAGCTTCAGTCATGTGACATTTTGCACTAGCCAGTCACTTTATAGTACTTACCTTTGTGGGAGGAGCTACACATCTGTTGCTATGCAGCTGGTTTCATTTGGAAGCATTCTTTTTTCACTGATCACATTATCATCTAGTAACTTCATACAGACAAATATAAAGGTAAAAAAAATTAATAATACACATATTTGGAAATTAAGATTCTTGTTTCTACAAGTTATTTTAAATTTGTGCAAAAAAAATAAAGAAAAATAATACATGTTTGCTATTTCAAACATATGTTTAAAAAAAATGCAGTTGCCATTTTTAGATAGCAATCTTACATAAAATTTTGTGTAATGTAAACTTCTTTTCTGAAATTTATTAAACTTTTTGAGTGGTCTAAACATAGTATACCAGGCACATTGCAAGTCTTGTTTCAATTTTAGTTACATAGTGCTCTGGGTCTGCTACTGTGAAGTTGCTGTTTCAAATTTTACTGTTCTTTTACCAGATCATGATAGATAAAACTGTCCTTAAAATCTCGCAGGAGTGCTTTACTCTGGCTTGTCTGAAATTTTCTATGGCTAATTTAAGTTTGTGGAGAAGTCTAGCTTGAATCCATCATTTTATATTGATTACAAGCGAAGGATGCAAATAGTGTTGATGACAGTAATAATTATGTTGCTTTAATTTACCAACAATACAATAACTTCCCTAGTTGATAGTTTTTTTGTTGTTTTTTCAGTTACCACAGTCAAGTTTGTCCAGACTTCTTTGGCTAGGTACATTGTTTCATACTCTTAGTTTTGGCTCAAGCAGTTTTGTGGAGGAAGAACATCAGACCTGGTATTTTCTTGTGATGACGTTTTACCTGGTTGCTATGACAATGGAGGTCAAAGGTTATGTAACTAAGGTTTTACAAAAGGAAAAGATATATGCAGATAACAGAACTTTCTCTAATATCTCAGTTGATTTGGCAACTGGTGGATTCTATGAACAAAACATAGTAATGAACAAAAATGGAGAAAAGAAATATCATTTTAAACATTTTTCAAACAGCAGAAGAAACAATTTTCAAACTATTTCAGACAATTTTGATCAAACTTTACTTTGTTCAGATAAAGCTATAACAACACATTCCATGATTTCTTTACATTGGAGATTTCTGTTACCATGGAAACAGATTGGAGGAATATTTACTGTAATGTTGCTAGGGAGGTGTATGCGGACTATAAACCAGACTGGGAACAAATGGTTGAATACTCCAGACCTAGCAGACTGGCTTATGTTGTAAGTTTCAAATTCATTTGTATGGAATGGTTGAAACATTGTATTAGCTTGACTATTCAAATAATAAAGGGAGCTATTGTACTCTTCCCAGCATTTGCTTTACCATCACGCTTTGGTAAAGTTTTTGTGTGCAAGTAAGTATTCTTCAAAACAACTAAAGGGAGTGAATTGAACCTTCATACTTTTGTTCTCTGTGATTATTAGTCCCCTACCGGTTTACCGGAGGGGACTTTAGGTTTACCCTCCATCCGTCTGTCCGTCCGTCTGTCTGTCCGTCCGTCCGTCTGTCTGTCTGTCAGTCCGTCCACAAAACTGGATCCCGCGATAACTTGAAAAGTACTGAAAATATTTTTATGAAACTTGATATATGGATAGATGGCAGTATGGAGATTATGCACGTCTTTTTCTTTTCTTCCTATGTTGAAAATTCTGGTTGCTATGGCAACAAATAGGCTGAAAATATGGCAAATTTTACACATAAACTGGATCCAGTGATAACGCAAAAAGTACTGGAAATATTTTTATGAAACTTAAAATATGGGTAGATGGTAGTCTGGAGATTATGCACGTCTTTTTCTTTTCTTCCTATGTTGTAAATTCTGGTTGCTATGGCAACAAATAGACTGAAAATATGGCAATTTCTACACATAAACTGGGTCCAGTGTTAACGCAAAAAGCAATAAAAGTATCTTTATGAAACTTGTAATATGTGTAGATGGCAGTCTGGAGATTATGCACATCTTTTTCTTTGACAATTCTGGTTGCTATGGCAACACATAGACTGAAAATATGGCAAATTTTACACATAAACTGAATCCAGTGATAACTTAAAAAGTACTGGAAATATTTTTATGAAACTTGACATATGGGTAGATGGCAGTCTTGAGATTATGCATGTCTTATCTGTTCTTCTTATTTTGAAAAAATATTGGTTGCCTTGGCAACAAATAGGCTTAAAACATGGCAAATATAACAATATTTGTGATTAGCCAAAAAGAGCTGAAAATTTTTATGAAATTGCATCTTTAATTCCAGAGTTATCTCCTCTTTAAGAATTTTGCTTTTTAAATTGTTATATTTTGGTAATGGATGTTTCAAATATTAAATTTAGAGTGTCCTTCAGTCCGTCTGTCTTTTCAACAAAACTGTTTCCTGTGATCACTTTTAAAGAACTTTTCCAACAAATTTACTATAAAAACATTAGAGAATGGCCAATGGCCCTTCAGAATGTTGATGGGGTTCCATCCGGTAGGGGACTTATGGATTGCTTGCAATACTATGATAATTGCTTGTTTAACATGATTTGCTCAGTTGCATAGATCCCATAACTAATAACCTTTTAATAGAGTTATACCCCTTTTCTTACAGTCGAGCACTGAGAATAGTCGAGCAATTTGTTTTACAGGATAGCTTTTATGAGTTACTTATTTTATTTTAATCAATATTCTTTTGAATGGTACAGTATTTCATTAATGAATTATTTGTCTAATTTTATTGTAATTCGGAGAGGAAACAATCTTCAAATTGTGAATTTTATGTAAAGTTTGTAAACCCTTTTTTAACATCATTTCTTTAACCATCATTATGTTATATGCCTTTGTTCTTGCATCTGTGGCCTAGTGGTTAAGGTCTTTCACTTCATACTATTTGCCCTGTGGGTTTGAATCTTTCCAAGGACTTTGGAATCCTTCTTTTGAGAATGCTAGCTGGATAGCTTAGGGAATATTGGTGATTTTACTACGGTGCCTGTACATTCCTGAAATAAGTGTTACCCTAGGTCTTCCTCAACCAGTTAAGATGGAAAGTCGCCATATGACAATTATAGTGTTGGTGTGACAAAAAAAAAAATCCAACAAAAAAAGGAAAACAAAGGAAAGAAAAAACCTTAGCACCATTGTTCTAGAAACTATTTCTTTCAAAAACATAATTCTAAACATCATTTTTCTAAACACCATTTTGTTGCTGCACACCACTTTTCTAAACTCTATTTTCCCAAACAATTTTGTCCTTAATACAATTTTTCAAAATCTTGTAAGTCATAATTCAAATAAGGTACTTGCTTGTGCTCTAAACAACTGCATGATGGTGGAGTCTTCTTCAAAATTTTGTAATTATGTTTAATAATATTATACTTAAATATAATCATAAATCTTCTGAATACTTTTTTTTTTCAGGCCTCAGAACAAAGCATTGCTATCATTTTTGGTGTTCCTATCTCACTTACTAATTTTATTTGCTTATTGTGGACAGTGGGACATAGAATATGTGTGTTTTATTGCTGGCATCTTTTCATGCTACAAGTACAGAATTACTACGGGTGGGGTGAATATTTTTATGGACTTAAATTCACCAATTAGCCAAGTGTAAGTATGTATAATTATTTCTATATATGAGTTGTCATTGGTTCAGTCCAAATCATACTGACATTATATTATATTGATATTTGATGACAAATATCAACAATAATCCATACAGCTAGATTTATTTCAAACCATATCAAATGTAACTATTAATTTACAACATTTGCACCATTATTGGATCTATTCATATCAATGTAGCCTTCTTTTCAATTCCTATGTCTGAAGAATCCTTAACAAATCCATATTTAACTCCATCTAGCCTCCCTTTTTTAGCTCGACTATTCGCAGAATAATCAAGCTAATGCAGTCACACATTTGCCGGCGTCCCTGTGGTTAAGTTTTTGCATGTAAGCTGGTATCTCCATAACTACTGAAGGGAATGGATTGAAACTTCACACACTTGTTTTCTGTGATTATCTAACATGATTGGCACAAGTCGCATAACTCAAATTTGTTTTTTTCATTATAATGCCCCTTTTTAGCTTAGAAATTCTTGGTAAAGTTTTTGCTTGTAAGCTGGTATCTCCATAACTACTGTTGTGTTTGTGCCTTTTTGGGGACAATTTTATGCATTCATAATTATAAAGCAGTGATTAACTAGATAAAACATCTTAATAACAAGCCTTTGTACCTTTTCGGGCAATTTTATGTATTCATATAGGTAAGCATTATTATACTCAATGAAACACCCTTGTGACAACTTTTTTGAATAGTCGAGCGTCGCAGTCCTCCAACAGTTCTTGTTAATAAAACTATTAAATTATCTAACTCTTGTCTTTATAGCAAGGAAATATCTATCTAAAGGATGAAAAATAATACCAATGTAAATATAACTATAATTGAACTTATTTTTCTCACAGCTTATCATACAGAATTTTTACCCCCCTGTTGCTTATTGGTTAATATTTATTTTTGACATTGAGTATTTTTAACCTTTTACTGGAAGAAATGGATCTCTTATTGCTAAAATAAAGATAAGTAGAAAAGTATTACTAGATATATTTTTTCCATTTCATTCCATTTGCTGCCATTATTGAAGTATCTGAAATTTAAGTTTTTCAGATATTCCATACAATATCATAATTACTAGCAATAGCATCACCTAAATCAATACCACAAATTCTTAACTCTTATAACTTGCATAAACAAAAATTTTTTAGCGACATCAAATAAGTTATTGATGACTTAAGAACTTCTTGAACTTATTAGAGATTAATGAACCATATATAGTATACATCAGACAAATAATTTTAAACACCAAGTATATAACATTTTTAGCTCACCTGACCACGAAGTGGTCAAGGTGAGGGAAAGTGATGGGGCTATGTCTGTCGTCGTGCGTCCTGCACCGTCAACAATTGGGTTGTTAACATTCTAGCAGTCACAGTATTGATTGGATCATCATCAAACTTTGTCAGAATGTTTGTCTCAATGAAATACAGATCGAGTTAGAAGATGGGTTATCTCAGGTCAAAAACTAGGTAACAGGAGCTAAAAAAGGAAAAAGCTTGTTAACACTCTAGAGGCTGCAGTTTTCATCCAAATATTCTGGAAATTTGTCAGGAAGGTTGTTTTGATGATATCTAAGTCAAGTTCGAAGATGGGTCATGTCTGGTCAAAAACTAGGTCACAGGAGCTAAAAATAGAAAAAGCTTGTTAACATTCTAGTGGCTGCAGTTTTGATCCAAATTTCCTGGAAATTTATCAAAAAGGTTGTTTTGATGAATTCTAGGTCAAGTTTGAATATGGGTCATCTCTGGTCAAAAACTAGGTCACAGGGGCTTAAAATAGAAAAGGCTTGTTAACACTCTAGTGGCTGCAGTTTTGATCCAAATATTCTGAAAATTTGTCAGGAAGGTTGTTTTAATGATTTTTAGCTTGACTATTCAATAAGAATAAGTAGAGCTATTGTAGTCACCCGAGCATCGGCGTCGGCGTAACCACTTATGTTAAAGTTTTTGTAATACCTCAAATATTTTCAAAGTCCATTGACATATGGCTTTGAAACTTTGCACACTTGTTCACCATCATCACCCCTACGTTTAGACCGGAGGAGGTAACTGTATCAAGCATTTTGACAGAATTATGCCCCTTTTTCAACTTAGAATTTACGTTAAAGTTTTTGTAATACCTCAAATATTTTCAAAGTCCATTGACATATGGCTTTGAAACTTTGCACACTTGTTCACCATCATGACCCCAACCTGTAAACAGGAGGAGGTAACTGTATCAAGCATTTTGACAGAATTATGCCCCTTTTTCGACTTAGAATTTATGTTAAAGTTTTTGTAATACCTCAAATATTTTCAAAGTCCATTGACATATGGCTTTGAAACTTTGCACACTTGTTCACCATCATGACCCCAACCTGTAAACAGGAGGAGGTAACTGTATCAAGCATTTTGACAGAATTATGCCCCTTTTTCGACTTAGAATTTATGTTAAAGTTTTTGTAATACCTCAAATATTTTCAAAGTCCATTGACATATGGCTTTGAAACTTTGCACACTTGTTCACCATCATGACCCCAACCTGTAAACAGGAGGAGGTAACTGTATCAAGCATTTTGACAGAATTATGCCCCTTTTTCGACTTAGAATTTATGTTAAAGTTTTTGTAATACCTCAAATATTTTCAAAGTCCATTGACATATGGCTTTGAAACTTTGCACACTTGTTCACCATCATGACCCCAACCTGTAAACAGGAGGAGGTAACTGTATCAAGCATTTTCTTTTTTTAACTATCAAGCACTAAGAATAGTTGAGCGTTGCTGTCCTACAGACAGCTCTTGTTAGGTCAAGTTAGAAGATGGGTCATCTGGTGTCAAAAACTAGGTCACAGGAGTTAAAAATAGAAAAATCTTGTTAACAGTCTACTGGCTGCAGTTTTTGATCCAAATATTCTGGATATATGTCAGGAAGGTTGTTTTGATGATTTCTAGGCAAAGTTTGAATATGGGTCATCTCCGGTCAAAAACCAGGTCACAGGAGTTAAAAATAGAAAAAAGCTTGTTAACACTCTAGTGGCTGTAGTTTTGATCCAAATATTCTGGAAATTTGTCAGAAAGGTTGTTTTGATGATTACAGCATTCTTGACAGTTAGATCCATTTGCTGTAAGCTGTCAGTGCAGTTTGACGGAACATAACATTTGCATGTACACATTTGCATTTGTTTATCGTTGTCACAGCATAATGGTATTATGATTAATACTTGCATGCAAAGAAATAAATATTGGCAACAATGGAAAAGTATTCATCTTTTTATCAGCGTGAAATGACATGTGAAAAATATCTTTATTCATAAATTGACATAATTAAGAAATAATATATCCCAATCGCTCAATGAAATCACTGTTTGGAGTTCGGATGTGAGGAATTATATCACGAGGGCGGCGAGTGATATATTGATGTGCATCGGAACAACAAACAGTGATTTTATCAAGCGATAAAATCACCAATTTGGATATATTATTTCGATATTACACGATATTAAGAGATAAATGCTGCCGTACCTGATATTAACCGAAATTGCGCGGGATTTGTTTCCATACTTATTTTTAGCGTGTCACATTTTTAGTGGTTACGCCACATGTATTATGATTACGTCACATGTCTAAATATTGACCGTCAAATTGTGATTTTATTGCATAATAACACACACTTTCGGTTCTTTTATGTTCAATGGGGAAAAATGCGGGTCTTGTTAGAATTAACAATAAGTGCATCCTTACAAAGAGATTATATACTTAGCGGACAGTAATTATGCCACCGCAGCATCTGCGATGCGATTGCATATAGCAATTCACCCCTGTGTGTGTGTGTGTGTGTGCTTGCGTGCGTGCGTGCATGTGTGTGTTTGTATGTGTGTTATAAAGATTATATAGTGAACTTAAAAAATCTTCATGTGAAAAACCACTTGTCTAATTTCAACCAAATTTGTCAGGATTGATCCTTGGGTGAAGGGCTTCCAAAGTTGTTCAAAGAATTTCATTCCATGCAGCAATCTGGTTGCCATGGCAACCAAAAGGTATTATAAGAATAAATTTTAAAAATCATTATGTACACATAGTAAAAACAGAAACCAAAACAAATGTTTTTTGAATTAGAGAAAGCTATAGCTTAGATATTTGACAAGGAACGTTGTTTGGTGGACCTTTATCAAGATTGTTTGAATTAAACACTTGGGTCAAAATTTTGCCTTGCCTAAGGGGACAATGACCTACCTTCTTTTCCTTTGATGTACAGCCATGAAATTTGGACCATGTGCACAGTTTTAGTTTTAAAATTGAACTTTGATATCAGGTGACCTAGATTTTGATGATGTGACTTACTTTTTGTCCTTTGATGTACAGCTATGAAATTTGAACCATGTGCAAAGATTAAGATATAAAGTGAACTTTGATATCAGCTGACCTAGATTTTGACAAAGTGTCTTACTGTGTTGTCCTTTTGATGTACAGTCATGAAATTTAGCCATGTGAAATATGACCTTCACCACCAAATTCACTAGACTCAACTGCATTGATAGATTCCTACTCTGATCTTTTATTGAATAACAAATCTGATAATAAGAATTAGAAAGGTCAGGGATCTATGCATTATGGCAATCTTCAATCGCATAGAAAAGAAATTCTGTTTCTACACTACTATTTAGTGTTGTATTAATGCGGTGGCATAGCATTTCTTGTTTTATACAACTCGTTGGCCTGTCAACCAATAACTTAATATTTCTTTGACCTACAGTCTTCACATTTTATATTGAGATTGGTCTTCATTAGTAGATGACCCCTATTGATTTTGAGGGGCCTTGACTTAAAAAAGCTTGTCCTCCCATTAACTTAAGATTCCTTTTACCCACAGTCTTCAGATTAGGCATGGAGATTGGCCATGACCATTTGATGACCCCTATTGATTTTGAGGTCACTGTGTCAAAGATTAAGGTCATAGGGGCCTTGAGTAAAAAAAGGCTTGTCGCCCAATAACTTAAGATTCCTTTGACCCACAGTCTTAATATTTGGCATGGAGGTTAGCAATGATTAGTAGATGACCCCTATTGATTTTGGGGTTTACTGGGTCAAAGGTCAAGGTCACAGAAGCCTTGACTAAAAAAGCTTGTTGCCAAATAACTTAAGATTTCTTTGACCTGCAGTCTTCATATTTGGCATGGAGGTTTAGTCCTGATAGGTTGATGACCCCTATTGATTTTGAGGTCACTGAGTCGAAGGTCTAGGTCACAGGGAGCTTGACTTCAAAAAGTTTGTCTGCCAAATAACTTAAGAAACCTTAGACCCACAGTCTTCATATTTGGCATGGAGGATGGTCATGACCATAAGGTGACCCCTATTGATTTTGGAGTCACTAGGTCAAAGGTCAAGGTCACAGGGACATTGACTAAAAAAGCTTGTCCATTCAATTTCTTAAGAATGCTTTGGTCAACAGTCTTCATATTTAGTATTGAGGTTGTTTATGACTAGTAAATGACCCCTATTGATTTTTAAGGTGACTGTGTCAAAAGTCAAGGTCACAGGGATTTTTACTATAATAAGCTTGTCTGCTAAAATGCTTAAGACTGCCTGTTCGCAGTGTAGTGGTTTTGACATTTTCACATTTGAAGCATGTAGAATACATAACTTAGCAATGCACTGGTTTAGTAACCTAAGATTTGGCAGGGAGGTTGTCCTTGAGCTCTAAATGGCCACTGTTGATTCTGACAGTGGCAGTTCAGTTCTAGTTGCCTCAGTCATCATCAAACTTTGTAAGGATGAACTTCAAAATGGGTCATCTCTGATGAAAAACTATGTCACAGGAGCTAAAAAATAGAAAAATCTTGTTTACACTCCAGTGGCTACTGTTTTGTTTCAAATATCCTGGAAATTAGGTCTGCAAGTTTGTTTTGATGATTTCTAGGTCAAGTTCGAATATGGATCACCTGGGATCTAAAACTAGGTCACACCTTCGAAATATGGAATAACCTTGTTAACACTCTAGTGGTCACATTTTCGCCTCAATCATCATCAAAAACCTTGGTCAGGATGCTTGTCTAGGTAATTGCTCGGATGACTTCGAACATGGGTCATCTCTGATGAAAAACTAGGCCACAGGAGCTAAAGATAGAAAAATCTTGTTAATTCTGTAGTTCCTACTGTTGTTACCCAAATATCCTGGAAATTGGTCCACAAGTTTGTAGGGCTCTGCATTGCCATTTTTTCTATAACGACACATCACGATAATTGTTGTTCTAAACAATGCGATTGACGATATGTATTACATACTTTGAAGAAATGCAATGCATATTGCGATTCTTATCTTACGATGCGATATAAATATGATACTGACTTTCAGACTTGGTATATAAAAATTTGGTCATTTGTTTACAGCATAATTATGAATATAATATAAAACTATTACAATAACAAAACAGTAAACTCTTTAACTTGCTGTTATAACTTAGTTTCTGATTTTGATCTATGAACAATTTACTTTTCTGATTACTTAAGGATTAAAAGGTATTTATTTAATTATAAAATAACAGCAAATTGATATCTGCTATTCTAACACTTAAGTCCACTACTGTAAATGTGACAGTTTAACAATTTCAGTTTTACAAAACACCACTAAAGATTTTTCTTGTGAAAAAAATATAGCAAAAAGTGATTTACAATTAGGTCAACAACTGTGAAAATAACAGTTTATCAGTTTCACTCTCAATTTTCTAAAGATGTGTGCTTAACCCCAGAGTATTTTATTTTGAGTTTAAAGACTCCATGTCCGGTTTTTCACATTATACAACGCTTTCTTTTGGTTCTCCAAAAACCACAATGTTCCCAGCAAGGATTAACTATAGTTTCCTCTTCTAAATATTTTACAGTCTACATGTTTTCTGTATGTTTGTTTGGTTTTTTTACAAGAAAATGATGTCAGCAGAAATGAAAGTATAATAAGTGACGAATATCACATGGGCATGTTGTCATCATCTCTTTTTTAATCCGACATCAAGTGCGACTAAATAAAATTACAAATTCATGTTTGTAAGTTGTTTTTTCTTGAAAACGTATAGATCTCTAATTATTTTTTATTATAAACAAGTTCAAAGAACACCTGCCTAATTAAAGGGGAACAACGTTATGCAGTGGAACAATTTTGATGGAAAACGTCATCGTCATGTTTTGCGTATTTTTAGCTCCACTATTCGTAGAATAATCGAGCTAATGCAGTCACCCATTTGTCTGCGTCCCTGTGGTTAAGTTTTTGCGTGTAAGCAGGTATCTCCATAACTATTGAAGGGAATGGATTGCAACTTCACACACTTCTCTGTGATTATCTAACATGATTGGCACAAGTCCCATAACTCTGATTTGCTTTTTTGCATAATTATGCCCCTTTTTCGACTGAAAAATTCTTGGTTATGTTTTTGCGTGCAAGCTGGTATCTCCATAACTACTGAAGGGAATGGATTGAAACTTCACACACTTGTTCTCTGTGATTATCTGACATGATTTGCACAAGTCCCATAACTCTGATTTTCTTTTTTCCATAATTATGCCCCTTTTTTGACTTGGAAATTCTTGGTTAAGTTTTTGCTTGCAAGCTGGTGTCTCAAAAACTATTTGAGATATCAACTTGAAACATCATAGGTGGATAGATCATATTGAGGAGGAGTGCATTGCACAAGAATGATAACTTTACTCTGCATAGTTTTTCAGTTGTTGCCCTTTGTTATTTTTCAAACTTAATTTTTGTCCAGAGCATAACTCAAAAAGCTTATGATATATCAACATGAAACTTCATAGGTGGATAGATCTCACTCAGGAGGTGTGCAGTGCATAAGAATAATAAATGTACCCTTCATAATTTTTGAGTTATTGCCCTTTGTTATTTTTCATGCATTTTTGTCCGGAACTTATCTAAATGAAAATAAAGGTACTTTAAATTCTTAAAAAATAGGCCATTTTTTAAGAAAAAATGCACAGGTTAAAAGAAGAAGTGGGAATAAAACTACCCACTCTAAATTTGTTCTTGAAATTTTGCATATCAACTAAAACGAAGGTAAGCTTCATGAAAAGAAGAAAAAAAATTGTATTGTTTCCCTTCATTGTAAATTATCTGCCCTTGAATTTAACAATAAAAATCCAATTCAAGGGCAGATAATTCAAAAACAAAAACGGTGACCCCAATTTTTTTTCCGCTTAAAATGTTTCTGTTATCATATTCTAACAACATGCCAAGTTTAAAGAAATTCTATTGAACAATTTTAATATAGGTAAGCATTAGTATACTCAATGAAACACACTTGTGACAACTTTTTCGAATAGTCAAGCGTTACTGTCCTCCGACAGTTCTTGTTTATTGTTGATGTCAATGACATCATTTTCTGTGTACATAACATAGTGTAAGATAAGGCATGTAAGAAGATAAATAAATAGAAACTCCTTGAAAAAGAGGGGTTTAACCCCTCAAAATGTTGGAGATAGAAAAGTTTGTGTAATAGATAAAAAATCTTATTATTTTGGTTTTGTTTGTGCATATTTTTTCAGGTCAAAGGGGATTTGGGAAGCAAGACTAGTTTTCTTTGTTGTTTTACTGATGAATCTCATAGCGGTGATCAAATGGCTTCATTTCTCAAAAGAAAAAGTTCATATACTCCCAGAAAAATGTAAAGAGATGTCAGTGAAATCAGTGCAGACTTTTCAAATGTCATGGACGTTATTAATAACTTTGGTGCTGAGGACCCATAATACATTGCTTGTTGCCATGGTCATTGTTCAAGAAGCACTTTTATGGAGATTTGTTGTGAAGAAAATTAAACTGCCAGCAAAATACCTCGCAATTTTGTGTTGGTGGATGGGACAAACTGTTTTCTTTCAACAGGTTATTTTTTATATTTAGATTTTTAGCTCACCTAAGCACAATGTGCTCATGGTGAGCTGTTGTGATCCCCCAACTACCGTCGTGTGTCGTCAACAATTACTTTAAACAACATCTCCTCTGAATCTAATGACTGCACAGTAACCAAACTTGATCGGAAAGATCGTTTGATGGTCCTCTTTCAAAGTTGTTCAAATGGTTCCGCTCTGTCGCATAAGTAGGTCATGGGGTCAGAAATGGAGTTTCATGAATGCAAATTTAAATCTTCTTGCCTGAAAGTACAAGGTCCAGAGCTTTAATATTTGGTATACCATATCATCTGTAGCTCAACAAAAGTTGTTTAAATTTTGCCCCTAGTGTCAAACAAAAACTTAACTTGAAAAATCTTCTCTGAGTTGACAATGGCTTAGATATTTGGCATGAAGCAATGTGTAGTAGAACTCTATCAAGATTGTTCAAATTCTATTTTCAGTATGCTTATGCGCATCAGTGTGCTTCTGCCCTGTCGAAGGACAGGCATTGAAATTTTTATTAGCATTTAAAATCTGGTCTAATCGTAGATTAGAAACATAATTATTCTTTGTGTTTTTTGTGTTCACCAAACATTGTTTGCCAATCTGAACAGGATTTTGAGTTTTACCTTTACGCGTAAAGGATTGATTTTGACATAAAATTGTGTTGCGTACGTAGTAATATCTTACACTATGTTATGTATACAGGAAATGACGCTAGTCATGGCAGAGAAAGCAGATAGCGACAAATTGAATATGATTAATAATGAAGCTGGAAAGATCTAGCATAAAAGGAAAATCTCCAGCAGAAAAAACGAAGGAAAAGCGATCAGTCGAACCCGTCGCGAAAACTAGTGCAAATTTTAATGACACTGTCATTTATTAAAAAAACATTTTTAATGATAAAAAAACAAGATGAAAAACTGAATAAACTAGTTGATAGAATGGATGATGTTGATAGGGTTATGAATAAAGGCTTTCAGTATGAAGATGAGCGTTTTGATTCATACTCTGGTGAACCAGAAGAATATTATGATGTAACATGTGATACTTCAAGCAGTAAGCTAAAGTGCAATGACAACAAGAATTCTAGATTTGCACAAATGTCTAAAAAGTTTAAACCTCAAGAAATTTGTGACTCTGCTGTAGATGAAACTCTAGCAAGTAATGTGATTGAGTTTTTATGCCACCGCAGCATCTGCGATGCGGTGGCATATAGCGATTCACCTGTGTGTTTGTGTGTTATAAAGATTATATAGTGAACTTAAAAAATCTTCTTGTGAAAAACCACCAGTCCAATTTCAACCAAACTTGGCAGGATTGATCCTTGGGTGAAGGGCTTCCAAAGTTGTTCAAAGAATTTCATTCCATGCATAAATCTGGTTGCCATGGCAACCAAAGTGAATTATAAGAATAAATTTAAAAAATCTTCTTGTAAAGACCAAAAAGGCCTAGAGCTTGGATATTTTGCATAAGGCATTGTCTGGTAGACCTCTACCAAGATTGTTCAAATTACATCCCTGGGGTAAAAATCGGCCCCGCCCCAGGGGTCATTGATTTTCACTATATGTACATATAGTAAAAACTTAAAATACCTTCTTGTAAAGACCCAAAAGTCCTAGAGCTTAGATATTTTGCATAAGGCATTGTCTGGTAGACCCTTACCACGATTGTTCAAATTATAGCCCTGGGGTCAAAATCGACCTCGCCCCGGGGGTCATTGATTTTCACTATATGTACATATAGTAAAAACTTAAAATACCTTCTTGTAAAGACCCAAAAGGCCTAGAGCTTAGATATTTTGCATAAGGCATTGTCTGGTAGACCTCTACCCAGATTGTTCAAATTATAGCCCTGGGGTCAAAATCGGCCCCGCCCCGGGGGTCATTGGTTTTCCTTATATGTATATAGTAAAAACTTATAGTAAAAACTTTAAAAAAAATTTCTTCTAGCAATTGACAAATGCTAGAGGTTAGATATTTTGCATCAAATATTGTGAAGTGAACCTCTAGCAAGATTGTTCAAATTATAGCCCTAGGGTCAAAATTGCCCCCGTCCCCGGGGGTCATTGATTTTCAATATATACATATAGTAAAAAATCTTATTGTCTGAAGGTACAAGGCTTAGAGCTTTAATATTTGTAAAATGATATCATCTATAGGTTTTCTACCAAATTTGTTAAAATTTTGCCTCTAGTGTCAAATTAGCCCCGCCCCGGGGGCCATAGGTTTTCCTTATATGTACATAGTAAAAACTTAATAAAATCATCTTCTCTAAATTTACAAAGGCTAGAGTTAAGATATTTTGCATGAAACATTGTGTAGTGAACCTCTAACAAGATTGTACAAATAATAGCCCTGGGGTCAAAATTGGCCCCATCCCGAGTGGTCATTGATTTTCACTATGTACATATTATAAAAAAAAAAAATCTTCTTGTCTGAAGGTACATGGCTTAGAGCTTTGATATTTGGCTAGAGGTTAAATATATGGCATGAGACTTTGCGAAGTGAAATTCAAATTATTGCACTGGGGTCAAAATTGGTACCGCCCCTGGGGTCATTGATTTTCATTATGTACATATAGTAAAAAAATAAAAAAAATATTTTTGTCTGAAGGTACAAGGCATAGAGCTGTGATGTTTGCTATATTATATAATATCATCTATGGGTCCTCTACCAAAGTTGTTCAAATTTTTCCCCTGGTTTCAAAATTGGCCCTGCCTGGGGGCAGTGATTCTCATTATGTACACATAGTAAAAAAAAAAATAAAACAAATGTTTTCTAAAAAGGAGAAAGCTTCAGCTTAGATATTTGACATGAAATGTTGTTTGGTGGACCTGTATCAAGATTGTTTTGAATTAAACCCTTGGGTCACAATTTTTCCTTGCCCAAGGGGACAGTGACCTACTTTCATGTCCCTTGATGTACAGCAATGAAATTTTGACCATGTGCACAGTTTTAGTTGTAAAATTGAACTTTGATATCAGGTGACCTAGATCTTGATGATGTGACCTACTTTCTTGTCCTTTGATGTACAGCTATGAAATTTGAACCATGTGCACAGATTAAGATGTAAGTGAACTTTGATATCAGCTGACCTAGATTTTGACAAAGTGTCTTACTGTTTTGTCCTTTGATGTAGTCATGAAATTTAGGCTGTGTGAAATATGACCTTTACCACCAAATTCACTAGACTCAAGTGCATTGATATATACCTACTCTGATCTTTTATTGGATTAACAATAGATTTAACCACTAATCTGATAATAAGAATTAGATAGGTCAGGGATCTATGCATTATGACAATCTTCAATTGTATAGAAACAAAAAAATCTGTTCCTACACTACTATTTAGTGTTGTATTAATGCGGTGGCATAGCATTTTTAGCTCGACTATACAAAGTATATGGAGAGCTGTCCTACTCGCCCCGGCGTCGGCGTCCACGTCCGCGTCCAGATTTCAGATTAAAGTTTTGGTGCAGTAAAATATTTTTCACTATAACTTTGTCATTTCTTAAAGTATCAACTTCAAACTTCAAATATATGTTCCTTATCATCAACCACATCTTATGAGACAAGGGTCATAACTCTAGCACCAATATTTTCAGATTTATCTCCCCTTGAACTTAGAATTTTCCTCAAAAAATATTTTTTTTTACTGTTACTTCTTTATTTCTTAAGGGATCAACCTCATACTTCAAATATATGTACCTTATCATCATCCCCATCATATGTGACAAGGTTCATAACTCTAGCACCAATATTTTCAGATTTATCTCCCCTTGAACTTAGAATTTTCCTTAAAAAATACTATTTTTTACTGTTACTTATTTATTTCTAAAGGGATCAACTTCATACTTCAAATATATGTAACTTATCATCATCCACATCTTATGTGGCAAGGTTCATAACTCTAGCACTAATATTGCAAGAATTATATCCCCATAAACATAGATTTTTTTACTAGCAAAATGTTATTTTTTACTATAACTTTTTATGCTCCCCGAAAAATTTCGGGGGAGCATATAGTCGGCGCCTTGTCCGTCTGTCCGTCCGTCCGTCTGTCCGTCCGTCCGTCTGTCCGTCCGTTGTCTTGTCCGGAGCATAACTTGAAAACCCTTGGAGATAATTTGTTGAAACTTCATACAGTGGTAGAGGGCATCGAGGGGGAGTGCAGTGTCAAAGAACCATAACTCTATTTTGCCCGGTTTTTGAATTATCTCCCCTTATAGAAAAATCTTGTCCGGGGCATAACTCCAAAACTATAAGAGATATCAACATGAAACTTTGTAGGTGAATAGATCTCAATGGGTAGATGTGCAGTGCATAAGAACAATAACTCTTTTCATCCTAATTTTGGAGTTATTGCCCTTTGTTAATTTTAATACTTTGAACTTTGTCCGGAACATAACTTGAAAACCCTTGGAGATAATTTGTTGAAAACTTCATACAGTGGTAGAGGGCATTGAGGGGGGGTGCAGTGTCAAAGAACCATAACTCTATTTTGCCTGGTTTTTGAATTATCTCCCCTTATAGAAAAATCTTGTCCGGGGCATAACTCTAAAACTATAAGAGATATCAACATGAAACTTTGTAGGTGAATAGATCTCAATGCGTAGATGTGCAGTGCATAAGAACAATAACTCTTTTTGTCCTAATTTTGGAGTTATTGCCCTTTGTTTATTTTAATACTTTGAACTTGAACTTTGTCCGGAACATAACTTGAAAACCCTTGGAGATAATTTGTTGAAACTTCATACAGTGGTAGAGGGCATCAAGGGGGAGTGCAGTGTCAAAGAACCATAACTCTATTTTGCCTGGTTTTTGAATTATCTCCCTTATAGAAAAATCTTGTCCGGGGCATAACTCTAAAACTATAAGAGATATCAACATGAAACATTGTAGGTAGATAGATCTCATTGAGTAGAGGTGCAGTGCAAAAGAACCATAACTCTGTTAAGCCTTATTTTTGAATAATCTCCCCTTTTAGAAAAATCTTATCCAGGACATAGTTGTAAAACTATAAGAGATATCAACATGAAACTTTGTAGGTAGATAAATCTCAATGGGTAGATGTGCAGTGCACAAGAATCATAACTCTACCTTGCCTAATTCTGGAGTTATTGCCCTTTGTTTATTTTTACTTTTTGAATTGTCCAGGACATAACTCGGAAATCAGAAGAGATATCATCAAGAAACTTTGTAGGTTGATAGATCACATTGATTAGAAGTGCAGTGCAAAGAACTGTAACTCTGCCTTGCCTAATTTTAGAATTATTGCACTTTGAACTTTTTCCACGGACATAACTCTGAAACTACAAGAGGTGTACTTTCCTGTGTCCAAAACCTATTCGGGGAGCATCACCCGGCTCAAACCGGGCTCTTGTTTATTTTTAAAGGCATCTACCTCAAACTTCAAATACTTATTCCTTATCATCAATTACATTTTATGTGACAATGTTCATAACTCTTGACGCAATATTTACAGATTTATCTTTCTTTGAACTTAGGATTTTCTTTAAGTAATATTATAACTTTTACTTTTTAAGGTATCTACTTCAAACTTCAAATATATATTTCTTATCATTACACACATGTTGTGTGAAAGGTTCATAACTCTAGCATGACTTTTTCTAGAATTATTCCCCTTGATCTTGGAATTTATGTTAACAAATGATATTTTTTTATTATAACTTAATACATAATTATACATAATTGGTTTTTCTTTCATAATTTTGTCCTCCTTACTGCGTTCAGTATTTTATTAGTCGAGCTTGGCTGTCTCCTGTGACAGCTCTTGTTCTCAAATGCAATCTTGTTTTAAGCCTTGTGTGACTAAAATGGCTAAAAAGATCAAAGGAAAAGTCACAAAAGTACCATTTGGTAAGTACATCCGTCCTTTCGTCCGACATTTTTGTCCAGAGCATATCTCAAAAAGTATTTGAGGTATCAACTTGAAACTTCATAGGTGGATAGATCTCATTGAGGAGGAGTGCAGCACACAAGAATGTTAACCTATCCTGCATTATTTATCAGTAATTGCCCTTTGTTATTTTCATCCATCAGTATTCACATAGGTTTCAAATCTGTAATCACTTCAGACATCAGTTTTCATTACCAAAAGACCTCTTAAAATTGAATTATTCTGCTCTACTACATATACATTCTTCCAATGAGCAAACACATATGTAGGGGGATGGCCATGTTAACATGGCTCTTGTTCAATTGTCATCAAACTTGGTCAGGATGCTTATGTAATTGCTTGGAGCAGACTTCCCGAAATACGTCGGTCCGACGGACATGTCCGATAAATTTTGATCAGGTCCGGCGAGTTTTTATTCCGGATCGGTCCGACTGTCCGGCTTTTATCCAAGCCGCATGTATACAAAATGGCGGCGCTAAAGGTGCCAAACAGTAGAAAAAGGATAAAAAGAATAGACCTGAGACAAAATTTAATGAAAATTAGAAGCAAGACAGTGAATCGTTGGTGTATGATAGGGAGGAGATGAAAATGCGCTGTAAGAAATGTGCCGATTATTACGGCGAAAAAATCAGAAAACAAAAAGTGTCTTAAAAATACAAACACACGTTATTCTTTGATTTTGATCAATTTTATTTGGTCCGACAGATTTCGTTTCGGTCCGACAGATTTTCATGGTTTGTCAGACCGAATGTCTGACAGTTTTTTTCAACTTTCGGGAAGTCTGTTGGAGGAGTTTGAACATGGGTAAATATCTTTATTGTAAAACTAGGTCACAGGAGCTAAAAATAGAAAAATATTGTGAACTCTCTAGTGGCTAGTAGTTATGCAAATATCCTGGAAATTGGTCTGTAAGGTTTTTTTGATGATTTCTAGGTGAAATTCGAATATGGGTCACCTGGGGTCAAAAACTAGGTCACACTGCCCAAATATGGATAAACCTTGTTATCACTCTAGAGGTCACATTTTTGACTCTTGTCATCAAGCTTGGTCAGGATGCTTGTCTAAGACATTGCTCGGACGAGATCCATGGGTCAGGGGAGCGATCTAGGGGCCATGTTGGCCCTCTTGTTTTTATGCCCACGCCATATAATGGCTGGGGCATATAGTGTTACCATGTTCCGTCATTCCGTCATCATCAGTTTCCGTTCATTATCTTAGTAATGGTTGCACACATTCAACTCAAATTTGACATATGGATGTGTCATAAGAAAATACAGGTCATGTTCGATGATTTTTGGCAGAGTTATGCCCCTTTTACTTTGAAAATAATATGAATTTTTCAGTTTCTGTTCATTATCTCCCCAACGGTATTACACATTCAACTTAAACTTGACATATGGATATGACATGAGAAAATAAAGGTCAAGTTCGAATTTGGTCATGGGTCGGTGATTTTTGGCAGAGTTATGCCCCTTTTACTTTGAAAATAATATGAAATTTTCAGTCTCCGTTCATTATCTCCCCAACGGTATTACACATTCAACTCAAACTTGACATATGGATATGTCAAAGGAATGCGCAGGTCAAGTTCGAATTTGGTCATGGTTCAATGATTTTTGGCAGAGTTATGCCCCTTTCAGTTTGAAAATAATATGAAATATTCAGTTTCAGATCATTATCTCCCCAACAGTATTACACATTCAACTCAAATTTAACATATGGATACGTCAAAGGAATGTGCAGGCCAAGTTAGAATTTGGTTATGGTTCGATGATTTTTGACAGAGTTATGCCCCTTCATTTTGAAAATAATATTAAATTTTCATTTTCCGTCCATTATCTCCCCAACAGTATTACACATTCAAGTCAAATTTGATATATGGATACGTCAAAGAAATTTGCAGGTCAACTTTGAATTTTGTCATTGTACGATGATTTTTGGCAGAGTTATGCCCCTTTAACTTTGAAAAAAAAAAAAGGAAATTTTCAGTTCCCATTCATTATCTCCCCAACAGTTACTTATTCAACTCAAATTAAAGATATCGATATGTCATAAGAATGCATTGGTCAATTTCAAATTTGGTCATGGTTTGATAATAGCTGTTATCCCTCTTGAACTTGAAAAAAATCAGAAATTTTAAGTTTCCGTTCATTATCTCCCCAATGGTCGTACACATTCAACTCAAATTTGACATATAGATACATCTTAGGAATAAGCAGTTCAAGTTTGAATTTGGTCGTGGTTCAATGATTTTGGACAAAGTTATCTTTCTTGAATGTTGGAAAAATTTTGAATTTTCAGTTTCAGCACTCATACTTTTGTGGAAATGTATGTAACCATTATTTTGGCTACAAATATGCAATATGCAATTTACAAAACGTTATCACTGAATAGTTTCAGTGCCTTTAACGTTGTATAAAAATGGTTTGTGTTAACATTGAATAGTTTAAGGGCTTTGAACTTAAAATGAAAAAAAAAGAAAATTGTGCAAACAAATTTGGAACTAAATATTATAACATCTGAAATTTTGGCTGCATGCAGGGGGGGGGGGGGGGCATCCATGGCGTGACGACTCATTTCGAGTTTGTTTTTTTCTTCTTCCAATATATCAGAAAGTTAAAAAAAAAGTGTCAGACATTCGGTCTGACAAACCATGAAAATCTGTCAGACCGAAACTAAATCTGCCAGACTGAGTATAATTAATCAAAATCAAAGGAAAACTTGTGTTTGTCTTTTTAAGAAACTTTTTGGTTTTAATTTTTTTTTCGCCGTAAAAAAGTTTTATACAGCTATGCAATACAGTAAATATCTATTTTTGTGTCGCCTTGAAAAAGGCAACACATAGGGGTTACTTTTGTCGACGTTCCCATCAGCTTGTCCGGAGCATAAGTCAGTCATTGTAAGTGGGATTGACTTCAAACTTGGTATGCATGCTTCTTATAATAACCCGAAGTACAGTGCACAAGAATCGGTACTCTGCACTTCTTAATTTTTTAGTTATTGCCCTTTGTTAATTTTCATACTTTATTTTTGTCCTGGCCATTTCTCTTAATGTATAAAAGCTATGGACTTGAAACTTTCATAGGATGATTGATCATTAAGAAGAAGTGCAGTGCATAAGAACTGGTACTCTGCATTTCTTATTTTTTTGAGTTATTGCCCTTTGTTAATTTTTTTCATACTTTATTTTTGTCTGTGCCATTTCTCCTAAAGTATAAAAGCTATGGACACGAAACTTCAGAGGATGATAGATCTCATTAAGAAGAAGTGCAGTGCACAAGAACTGGTACTTTGCATTTCTTATTTTTTGAGTTATTGCCCTTTGTTAATTTTCCTACTTTATTTTTGTCCGGTCCATTTCTCCTAAAGTATAAAAGCTATGGATTTGAAACTTCATAGGATGATCGATGTCATTAAGAAAAAGTACAATGCACAAGAACCGGTACTCTGCATTTCTTACTTTTTGAGGTATTGCCCTTTGTTAATTTTCATACTTTATTTTTGATCGGGACATTTCTCATAAATTATAAAAGCTATAGACTTGAAACTTCATAGGATGATAGATCTTATTGATAAGAAGTGCAGTGCACAGAAACTGCTGCTCTGCACTTCTTTTTTTTTTTTTGAGTCATTGCCCTTTGTTAATTTTTATATTTCATTTTTGTCCTGGCCATTTCTCCTAAACTATATTGTTCACAAGGCGACACATCTGACTTGCGGAGTTCTAGTTATAAAGTATGAACAATTTTATTTTGAATCAATTTTTGCACAATATTCTTTGTATCTGAACATTAGTCACATCTGCACAATATCTAACATTTGACAGGATGAAATATGACCTGGACCACCAGATTCACTAGACTTAACTGCATTATGGAATTTTTATTTGTATAGGTTACAAACAAAAAAATCTTCTGTTCCCACACTTCTATTTAGTGTTGTATTAATCCTGTGGCATAGCATTTTTCACAAATGCAATCTTGTTTTCACAAATGCAATCTTGTTTTAAGCTCACCTGAGCTCTGATAACAATTTGTCCATCGTCCGTCAGTGCGTCCGTCATCAACTTTTTATACAAACGACTTCTCCTCATAAACCACTGCACCAATTCGATGAAATTTCCTTTGTATGTTCCTAGCATGAAGCTGTACT
Source organism: Ruditapes philippinarum (assembly GCF_026571515.1). Taxonomy (NCBI): domain Eukaryota; kingdom Metazoa; phylum Mollusca; class Bivalvia; order Venerida; family Veneridae; genus Ruditapes; species Ruditapes philippinarum. The sequence continues at coordinate 103,922 of NW_026853110.1, read as the reverse complement.
AAAATTGTTCAAATGGTTATGCTCAATTGATCCTCTGCGTCAGGAGGGCTAAAAATAGATTTTTAAAATGAAATCTTTAAAATATTCTCCTCTGAAAGTGCAAGGCCTAGAGCTTAGATATTTTGTGGGTAGCATCATCTAATGAAAATCTACAAAAATTGTTCAAGTTATAGCCCTGGGATGAAAAATTGGCCTCGCCCCAAGGGGTCATTGATTTTCCTTATATGTATATACAGTTGACTCTCAATAAGTCAAAATCGCTTGACTCAAAATTCCGCTTTAGTCGAAGAATTTCTAAAGTCCCTTCAAATTTCCTTCTTTATCTTTGTATTTCAACTCCGCTTAGGTCAAATTTTGACTTACCGAGACTCCTGTTTAGTCGAAAAGGAAAATTTGGTCCCGTCAATTAAAGTCGAACATTTTTGTGCCCCCACTTTAGTGGCGAGCATTTAGATTTACCCTTGTCCTTCCGTTCACTTTTGTGTCGCACGTAACTCAAAAAGTATTTGACCTAGAGTCATGAAACTTTACAGGAATGTTGATCAGTATGTGTAGTTGTGCACCTGGGTAATTTCCTCTGCATATTTTTAGTATTTTTAGAGTTATTGCCCTTGACTTAGTAAAATTTTGCAATTTTCAACTTGTGTCGCATGTACCCCAAAAAGTATTTGACCTAGCGTCATGAAACTTTACAGGAATGTTGATCAGCATGTGTAGTTGTGCACATGGGTATTTTCATCTGCATATTTTTAGTATTTTTAGAGTTATTGCCCTTGACTTAGTAAAATTTTGCAATTTTCAACTTGTGTCGCATGTAACTCAAAAAGGATTTGACCTAGAGTCATGAAAATTTACAGGAATGTTGATCAGCATGTGTAGTTGTGCACCTGGGTATTTTCGTCTGGATATTTTTAGAGTTATTGTCCTTGACTTAGTAAAATTTTGTAATTTTCAACTTGTGTCGCATGTAACTCAAAAAGGATTTGACATAGAGTCATGAAACTTAACAAGAATGTTGATTAGCATGTGTAGTTGTGCACCTGGCTATTTTTGTCTGGATATTTTTAGTATTTTTAGAGTTATTGCCCTTGACTTAGAAAATTTTTGCAATTTTCAACTTGTGTCGCATGTAACTCAAAAAGGATTTGACATAGAGTCATTAAACTTTACGGGAAGGTTGCTCAGCATATTAAGTTTTGCACCTGGGGTTTCGCTTGTAGATTTATCCAGTATTTGTAGAGTTATTTCCCTTGACTTAGTAAAAACTGTTTCATTATGTTGTTATTTGTTCCTTGAGTGCTTGAGTTAGAATCAACCAACCAAAGGGAATAATGATCAATATCACTAAAATACAGGAATAATGATTCACATCACTGTGAAGCTATGCACCTGGGACTTTGTTTGTGGATTTTTTTTCAGTTTTGTTAGAGTTATTGCCCTTGACTTACAGTAGTATAAATTTGCAATTTTCAACTTGTTCATGCATAGCTCAAAAAGTATTTCACTTGTAGGCCTGAAAGTTTATAAGAATGTTGGTCAGCATGTGAACTTATGCACCTTGGGGTTTGCTTGTGGATTTATTCAGTATTTGTAAAGTTCTTGCCCTTTACTTAGTAAAAGATTTTTAGTTTTCAAAAAATATTTGACCTAGAGTCATAAGATTGACAGAACAGTGGCGCGGTGGGGGCACCCGTGTCCTATGGACACATTTCTAGTTTCATCTAAATTAGTCGAAGTGTGAAAACAGCCGACTGATCAAAGGTCGGGGACATCAAGGTGAGATGTTGTCACTCGTTATTCAAACGTTTCATGGTAATTATAATTGCCGGTCATCATGTATTATTAACAAGTCGTAAAAGTGGCTTTAATCGGTTTCAGGACTTAATTGGTTTTAACAGTTAGATAATTAAATTAAAATTTAATTACATTTCTTTAAGAAAGTTGACTCGTGCCATGTTATTAATGTAAATGACATTTGTATAATTAATATTCTGTCAAATTGCATACATTAATATGTACTTCCTGTTCACGATAGTTGCTACTTTCGTTTTCGTCCGATGATCAATTCACTTCAGATATTAGATAAATTATTGTTGAAATAAATGTGTTATTGTGTTTTATTATAATGAATTGTCATGAGTGCTTATAAATAACATAGGCTTTACTGATGAATTCTGACAAACTTGCATTTATGTCATTGCTACGAATGTTTGTGTTCATATTTCACTATTAATATACATGTATTAAATTTTGAATAATATATTTATGTTCATTTATAATTTGTAGTTGTAAGTGATTAACCGTCATTTCAACGATTAAATATTGCAGCATTGCCGCTATCAACAATAACAAACCTACTTCTTTGCACATTCAATCAGGCACATGTATAAAAAGTACGAATGTCAACGTAATGGCGGCAGATCCACGTTACTCGAATTCCGTTTCTCTCGAAGTAAAATGCCTAGTCCCTTGGATTTCGAGTTACCGAGACGAGAGTCAACTGTATATAGTAAAAACTTAAAAATTAGTCTTCTCTGAATTGACAAAAGCTTGAGGTTAGATATTTGTCATAAACATTTTGTAGTAGATCTCTACCGACGCTGTTCAAATTATAGTCCTAAGGTCAATATTGGCCCCGCCCGGGGGTCATTGATTTTCATTATGTACATATAGTAAAAACATAAAAAATCTTCTGCTCTGAAAGTGCAAGGCCTAGAGCTGAGATATTTTGTGTGTAGCATCATCTAATGAAAGGCTACAAAAAATATTCAAATTATAGCCCTGGGGTCAAAATTGACCTTGCCTCAGGGGGTCATTGATTTTCCTTATATGTATATTATATAGTAAAAACTTAAAAAATCATCTCCTGTGTTTCAAGAAAGGCTAGAGGTTAAATAATTGGCCTAAAACATTTTGTAGTAGACCTCTACCAAGATTGTTCAAATTATAGCCCTTTCGTTAAAATTGGCCATATCCCGGGGGTCATTAATTTTCATTATGTACAAAAACTTAAAAACTTTTCTTTTCTGAAGACATAAGGCTGAGAGCTTTGATCTTTGGTAAATGATATCATCCATTATTTAATATGTCCTCTTACAATGTTTTTCAATGTTTTTCTCTATTGTCAAAATTGTCCCTACCCGGGGGCATAGGTTTCCAAATATGTATGAACACTGTAGAGACTGCTGTTTCAGTCCTATTATCCTGTAAATTGGTGAGGAAGGTTGTGCTGATGATTTCTAGGTCATTTTCAAATATAGATCATCTGGGGTCAAAAACTAGGTCACACAGCCCAAATACGGAAAAGCCTCATTGACACTTTAGAGGCTATTGTTTTGGTCCAAATATCCTGGAAATTGGTTAGAAATGTTGTTTAGATGATTTCTAGCTCAAGTTCATATATAGTTCATCTACATAGTCAAAAACTAGGGTACACAGTCCCAATATGGAAGAACCTTGCCAACACTGTAGAGGAAACTGTTTAGGTCCAAATATTCTGGAAATTAGTCAGAAAGGTTTTTTTCAGATGGTTTCTAAGTCATGTTTGAACATAAGTCATCTGCGGTCAACAACTAGGTCACCCAGTGCAAATTATGGAAAAATATTGTTTACATTCTAGAGGTAATATTTTCATCCCAAATATCCTGAAAATTTGTCAGAAAGTTTGTTTTGATGATTTCTAGCTCATCTTTAAACATGGATCATTCCATGGTCAAAATCTTGTTCACACAGACAAAATAGAAAAAGTTTTTATCAGTCTAGAGGTTACATTTTTAGTCAGAAAGGTTGTTTGAATGATTTTTCAGTTCAGGTTTGAATAAGGGTCATCTGTTTATGGCATTATATTTGCCTTTCATTCATTGTTAACAATATTAATTTAGAGGCTCAATAATCAGGTGAGTGATATGAGGGCCATCATGGCCATCTTGTTATTTTTTTTTTATTTTTATGCCCCCGGGCATATAGTAATTGAACCGTCTGTCCGTCCATCTGTCCGTCTGTCTGTACGAGGTTAATATAGAAAGGCAAGTTGGATTTTTCTTAAGTTCTACCTGTACCAATGGCTTCTAAGTTTACACACTTACTAATCAATGCAAAGTACATGATCTGGGCAAGTTACATAACTCTGGCTTTCATATTTACCAAGTTATTGCCCTTTTCAGCACTTAGAAAATGAAGAATAATGGTTAACCTAAAACGGCAAGTTGGAAATATCTTAAGTTCTATCTATACTAATGGCTTTATAATTTCCACACTTACTTATCAATACAATGTACATGATATTGCAAAGTTATATAACTGTGTCATCCGTATTTCCCAGTTATTTCCCTTTTTTCACTTTGAAAATAGGGCCTTGTCTGGTTAACCTATCTCGGCAAGTTGGATTTATCTTAAATTTCTCCTAATTGCTAAATTTCTTTAATGATATCTTTCATATTTAGTAGGTGAATACCTTTGATGGTCCTCTAATTTTTTGTGAAGTAAGCGGTCTCTAGGGTCAAGGTCAAGGTCACTGGTTTAAAAAATAAATATAAACATTTTTGTTCATACAGCCTTTATTTTTTAGTTGATGTCTTAGTTTAATACAAACATGCCAAGGGAGGTCCTCCTTCTTTGGGTAGGGAAGGGGTCATTTGGGTCAAGGTCAATGTTACCAATGTCAAGGTCACCAATGTTAAAAATAGATTTTTACAGGTGTATTGACCTTATTCTATAGACAGATGTTATTTATAATTGATAGAAGCATAAACTTTGATGGAGTTAGTGGTCAGTTGGGGCAAGGTCACCAGTGCTAAAAATAGATTTTTTACACATTTGCTCATACAGCCTTTATTAAGTGACAGATATATTTTATATTTGGTAGGAAGATTACTTGCATGGTATTCATCCTTTTGATTGGGGTAGGGATCAGTGGGTCAAGGTCACTTGTGCTAAAAATAGATTTTTACACTTTTATCCATACAGCTTTTATTTATTGACAGATGTATTTCATATTTGGTAGGAAGATAACTTGTATAGTATTCTTCCTTTGGATGGAGTAAGTGGTCAGTTGGGTCAAGGTCACCAGTGCTAAAAATAAATTTTTACACTTTTGCCCATACAGCCTTTATTTATTGACAGATGTATTTCATATTTGGTAGGAAGATAACTTACATGAAGTTGAATATTTTTCAACTTCACAAGTCAGAGCAATGACTTGGCAACTTATATTTTTCACAATTACAAAATGCCATGACTTTGTCAAGCTATATAACTTGTGTTTACAATTTTTTGGCAATTTTACTGTCCATAACTGAGTGAATGGGTAAACATTTTTTGGAATATTGCTACTGACAAGAATCTGAGTCGGGGGCATTTGTGTTTAACAAACACGTTCTTGTTTTTTCAGAGTAATTCAAACAGTATGTCTACAGTGGATGTATCTGCAGGCTATTTGGGTCTTGAAGAGTACCAGCCTGTTTTAGTTGTGTTCCTTTTGTTTTGTTCAACATATGCTGGGCCTATATTTTGGTTATTAACTCTTGTTAAATACATAGTAGTTCTAAAGGCCAAGCAAGTACAAGAACATTTTAAAAGGTAAGAGTCTTTATATCTCACCTGTCAAGAAGTGACAAGGTGAGTTTTTGTGATCGCTTTTGGTCCGACATCCATCCGGTATCCGTTAACTTTTACTTTAAACAACATCTCCTCATAAACGCTAAGCCATTTTCATTCTAAATAAAAGGAATGTTCCTTTGGTGGTCACCTTTGAAAATTGCTCAAAGTATTTAATTCCATGCAGAACTGGTTGCCATGGCAATCAAAAGAAAAAACTCATATATAGTAAAAACTTCAAAAATCTTCTTTTTAAAAACCCAAAGAGCTAGAGCTTAGACATTTAGCATGAAACATCTTCTAGTGAGTGTTTACCAAGTTTGTTCAAATAAAAGCCTTGGGTCAAAATTGGCCCCGCCCGGGGGTCATTGATTTTCCTTATATGTGTATTGTTAGGAAATGTACACTGACATTGTTTTATTATAAACTCGCTTAAGATACGATAAATTAACCCTTTCGCTGCCAGAGGGTTATTGTTTTATTGATCACCTTTTTGCCAGAGGGTTTTCTAAGAAAGTACTATATTATTAATTAATATAATTATTTTTATTTGTTATTAGTATTATAATAATTATATATGTTTCTAAATCTGTTAGTATAATAATCATACATGCCATAATTTTTGGACAGCTTTCCGGGACACTTTTCACCGCGGCAATAATGGATACATGTGTAGGCAGTTGTGGAAAAGGGGGGGGGGGGTGTCAATCGTATAACGTTATTAAATTAGGACGACTTTCTCCTGAATTTTAATAATAAACAGTTAACTTACTAGTTATAGAAGTAGTCTTTTAGGTCGACATATTTATCATTTTATAGTATTTCTTTATTTCATTTTTATTCCCTAAAAGGCTATAAACCCGGTGAATGGGCGCAGCCATGTTGTTCACCCGTTATATCTTAAAGTCGTGATAATTACTACATGTCACGTAATGCAATTCTTCCAGTCATAAAAACACCTTTAATTTTTTATTTGATAGATATATTTACATTGTTTGTAATAATTAGACTTTCGGCAAGTTAGCGATTGACTTAAAAATTAATGATTATAGGGGATTAACGATAATTGTTAAGGGCCGTAAACCAATAATTAACCCGACCATTAAACGCTGCCGAATTCAACAGAGAGACGTTAATTGCAGATGCATGAAGAAACGCTATTGCCGAGGGGAATCGACAGTCGATAATTGGGGGGCTGTATATTGTAAACTTGTAAGTGTCAACGTTCCTGTGTATTATGTGTACCAGGTCAGAATATGTTTTACGATCGAGAGGTGAAATGTGCGAGATTTGATTTAAGAAAATATGAAAATTTTGCAAAAATATCCTGATTTTTTTTCCGGATCAAATCAATGCCCGGGACATCTCCGGGACAGACATCCGATTTCCGGGACAATCCCGGGCACCCGGGACGTTATGGCATGTATGATAATAATAATTATTGTCAATGGTACAATTTTCTTTATATTTATTATTATTTTTATTATTATTATAATTAATTTATTATTATTATTATTATAGAAACGGCTAAAGCCGTCCATATGGCAAATACGCCGAAAATAACAGGGAATGCATGAAAGGGTTAAACATGTTTATATTTATTAACATGAGCGGTTTGATTTTGAAAACTCGCGGATCAAAACTTTCGGGCGTCTGCTTGTTGTCGTGAAAACTAGTGACAAATAGGTATAAATTCTTGGCTAATTCTGACACACTTTTTCTTGGAAAATCTATGAAAAGGGCAGAGACAATTCAGTTGTCGGCAATCACTTTGTAAACACGGACATGTTTTGAATAAAAACTGAGGAAACACCCAGTAAGTACATAAGTTTCAAGTCCTAAGTTCTCTCCCGCAAGTTTGGTAGCCATCTATGACCTTCACGGTGCGTAATCGTTCCGGGCTGATTTGGAATATTTTCCCGTTCCTGAACTGATTTGGATTTTTTTCACCGGATTGATTCAAATAAAATGGATTTTTAGCTTGACAAGGTAAGAAAATATATAAAATAAGCACATTTACATCTGTAAGTCTTCGAATATTTTACTTGCACGGAACATTGCAATGGTTAAGGAATTCATATACAACTTTATAAGGTTTTTTAATGGTCTTTTATGAGTTGGAATCGGAAAACAAATTTCACATGTCAGTGAAGTTGAAGCAAACATAAGCATAAATTGCCAAAAAAGTCATTATTATCTATGATTTTCCGGGTATTTCATGATCAACTAAAGAAAAAATCATTCCGCGATAATTTAATGGTTTTTGTTTAATGTTTTATCCAGTAATAAATTTGTAGTACGTATTTTTATGACAACCCTGTAGACTTATTAGGGCACCGGATTGATTCATATTAAGGGAAAACAAGGCAACGGGCTGATTTTAGACTTGAAGCTCACTGGAACTCTCAATCAATCACAGAATTCTAATGTTAAACAAAGGCACTTCACTAAAATTTTAAAATCAAGATGTATATACATATTAAAGGTATAACTTATACACGTAGTTGCAAATACCAGTAGTCAAAGTCAAAGCAACATACGTTTATATATAAAACTATTGGCTGATTCATAGTCTTGTCAAAGTGTTGTATTATACGGAGGAATTGGAATATAACTATATAGTAAGTGTAGCGAAGGTACATGTGGAACAAACGTTTATGGATGACCGTAATGTGCTTCTATAGAAAGTATTAAGGCTTCCTTTTATATATGTACATACGAATTTACAATCAATGTATGGAGCGAATTGTCGAGAAAATGAACCTAAAGGTTTTCGATTTCGAGTTATGTTTACCTACAAATGAATTGGAAAATAGGAAAAAAAGTTTATTCGGCTCTTCCATATTTCATTGATAGTTAATTTTAATGTCATGGCATTTAATTATCTGATTATGACATTTGCAAATATTTGTTTTAATGGCTTAAGTGAGTGCCAAAAGCAGGCCCAAAACACCAAACAATCTAGAACCGTAACTGTGATATTATATATACTATATATACACGTTTTGATTGACTATTTCTGAAAGGAAATTGCAGCATAAATATTTAGCTACCAATATGTGGAAATATGCCTCAATCTAATAACGGAATATCCTATAAATTATAAACAGGAAAATCCTTTTACCTGGATATATCAATACTTTAAGATGAAACAAATCTACCATCACTACTATATAGTTATATCCCAATCGCTCTGTATTTAACAACACTTTGACAAAACTATAAATCTGTCGATAGTTTCATATATTTACGTATGTTGCTTTGACTTTGCAAACTGGCATTTGCAAACTTTAAACTAAATTTTTGACGTTACAATGTATATATTTAATATATAGTTTAATATAATTATAGTTTTAATGTTTCAATACTTAATTACAATTTGTATTTATGTTAATACAAATTCATAGATTATAGAAAAATGTCTTTGTTAAACATGAGAATTCGACGATTGATTAAGAGTTGTAGTGAGCTCTAAGCATAAAATCAGCCCGTTGCCTCGTTTTCCTTTAATATGAATCAATCCGGTGCCCTAAAAAAATTACAGGGTTGTCAAAAAATACGCATGACAAATTCGTTACTGGACAAAACATTTTACTAAAACCATTAAATTATCGCGGAATGATTTTTTTCTTTAGTTGATCATGGAATTCTTGAAAAATCATATATAATAATGACTTTTTTGGCAATTTTATGCTTATGTTTGCTACTACTTCACTGACATGTGAAATTTGTTTTCCGATTCCAACTCATAAAAGACCATTAAAAAACCTTATAAAGTTGTATATGAATTCCTTAACCATTGCAATGTTCCGTGCAAGTAGAATATTCAAAGACTTACAGATGTAAATGTGCTTATTTTATATATTTTCTTACCTTGTCAAGCTAAAAATCCATCTTATCTGAATCAATCCGGTGAAAAAAATCCAAATCAGTTCAGGAACGGGAAAATATTCCAAATCAGTCCGGAACGATTACGCACCGTGACCTTGGAACAGTTGTTAGTCTAAACTCCGTATATATAACAGTCATGAGTCTGTACTAACGACGAGTTGCTGGTTTAGAAACTCACGACTATAGGAGATTACCTTATGTTTATAATGTATTGTTGAACAGAACAGAACTAGTTTGTGTCACTACTCACGACCTATCGTTAGATCATAATCTGAGACTGAACTTTAATGTAATACAGTTATAATATAAAGGATAGCTGAACACTCGGGAACTACGATTATTGACACCGAGAACATAACCCCTACATGAGAGCCTTTATCCTTAATTGAAAATACCAGAGTTTAGCTGTAAAAGTAGTGACAACACGGCCATTATCAAGGCTTTGCGCGAAACGAAACGATACATAATTTAGAATAAAATTTAAGTATTTATGTCTTCAATGTCAATACAATAATTTTTACGCATCTTTTCTTTAATATTTATTTTTCTCGCTTACAGGGAGTAAGTCTGTTGTAAACGGTAGTTTTGCTATGATTGGTCAAAGTGGAGTAGTTTTCGTCTATCACAATATTTCGATTTCGATTATTCGAAACCCATCGATTATCGAAGTAACTATTCAGTCCCAAACACTTCAAATAAACGGGGTTGGACTGTATAAGTAAAAAATTAAAAATCTTCTTTTTAAAACCCCAAAGAGGTAGAGCTTAGATATTTAGCATGAAACATCTTCTAATGGGTGTCTACCAAGTTTTTTCAAATAAAAGCCCTGGGGTTAAAATTGGCCCTTGTTTTTCCCTATATGTATATAGTAAAAACTAAATAAATCTTCTTTTAGAAAATCCAAAGAGGTAGAGCTTAGATATTTTTAGATATTTAACATGAAACATCTTCTAATGGGTGTCTACCAAGTTTTTTCAAATAAAAGCCCTGGGGTTAAAATTTACACAGTCCCGGGGTGTCATTGTTTTCCCTATATGTATATAGTAAAAACTTAAAAAATCTTCTTTTAAAAAATCCAAAGAGGTAGAGCTTAGATATTTAGCATGAAAAATATTCTAATGTGTGTCTACGTGCTACCAAGTTTGTTCAAATGAAAGCTCTGGGGTCAAAATTGGCCCCGCCCAATGGGGGGGGGGGGCATTATTGCCCTATATGTATATAGTAAAAAAATTTAAAAACTTCTTTTAAAAAACCCAAAGAGCTTAGATATATAATATGAAACATCCTCTGGTGAATGTCTACAAAGGGCCCCGCCCCGCGGGTACAGATTTTCCTTTTATGTCTTTAGTGAAAACTTAAAAAATCTTCTTTTAAATAACCCATAGAGCTAGAGCTTAGATATTAAGCATTAAACATTTTCTAGTGAGTGTCTTCCAGATTTGTTCAAAAAAAGCCCCAAGGTTAAATTGGCCCCGCCCTGGAGGTCTGATTTTCCTTACATGTCTTTTAACTTAACTTAAAATATATACATGTATATAGTTAAAACTTAAAGACTCTTCTTGTGAATATCCAAAAGAGCTAGAGCTTAGATATTTTGCATAAAACATCTTCTAGTGGATGTCAAATGAAAGCCCTAGGGTCAAAATTGACCGGGCCCCAGGGGTCATTGATTTTCCTTATAAATATGTGCTGTAAATCCTGTATTTTTCGTGATGTTTTGATTTTCGCTATTTCTTCTGGGGTGAAAGGGGCTCCACTTAAAACCTTTTAACATATTTCTTAGGTGAGCGATTCATGCCCTCTGGGCCCTCTTGTTTCATTTTAACTGTCTATACCTTATTATGCCCCCATTTTGAAAAAAAGGGGGTATATTGCTTTGCACTTGTCGGTCCGTCGGTCCGTAGACCAAATGGTTTCCGAGTGATAACTAAAGAACCCTTATGCCTAGGAACTTCAAACTTGGTATGGTGATTGGTCATGACCAGTAGATGACCCCTATTGATTTTGGGGTCAAGGGGTCAAAGGTCAAGGTCACATTGACCTTGAAAGCAAAAACGGTTTCCGATCAATAACTAAAGAACCTTAAGGCCTAGGAACTTCAAACTTGGTATGGTGATTGGTCATGACCAGTAGATGACCCCTATTGATTTTGGGGTCAAGGGGTCAAAGGTCAAGGTCACATTGACCTTGAAAGCAAAAAACGGTTTCCGATCAATAACTAAAGAACCTTAAGGCCTAGGAACTTCAAACTTGGTATGGTGATTGGTCATGACCAGTAGATGACCCCTATTGATTTTGGGGTCAAGGGGTCAAAGGTCAAGGTCACATTGACCTTGAAAGCAAAAACGGTTTCCGATCAATAACTAAAGAACCTTAAGGCCTAGGAACTTCAAACTTGGTATGGTGATTGGTCATGACCAGTAGATGACCCCTATTGATTTTGGGGTCAAGGGGTCAAAGGTCAAGGTCACATTGACCTTGAAAGCAAAAACGGTTTCCGATCAATAACTAAAGAACCTTAAGGCCTAGGAACTTCAAACTTGGTATGGTGATTGGTCATGACCAGTAGATGACCCCTATTGATTTTGGGGTCAAGGGGTCAAAGGTCAAGGTCACATTGACCTTGAAAGCAAAAACGGTTTCCGATCAATAACTAAAGAACCTTAAGGCCTAGGAACTTCAAACTTGGTATGGTGATTGGTCATGACCAGTAGATGACCCCTATTGATTTTGGGGTCAAGGGGTCAAAGGTCAAGGTCACATTGACCTTGAAAGCAAAAACGGTTTCCGATCAATAACTAAAGAACCTTAAGGCCTAGGAACTTCAAACTTGGTATGGTGATTGGTCATGATCAGTAGATGACCCCTATTGATTTTGGGGTCAAGGGGTCAAAGGTCAAGGTCACAATGACCTTGTAAGTAAAAACGGTTTCTGATCAATAACTAAAGAACGCTTCGGCCTAGAAACTTCAAACTTGGCATGGTGATTGGTCATGACCAGCAGATGACCCCTATTGATTTTGGGGTCAAAGGTCAAGGTCACATTGACCTTGTATGTTAAAACGGTTTCCGATCAATAATAAGAGAACCCTTAGGCCTAAGAACTTCAAACTTGGCATGGTGATTGGTCATGACCAGCAGATGACCCCTATTGATTTTGGGGTCAAGGGGTCAAAGGTCAAGGTCACATTGACCTTGTAGGTAAAAACGGTTTCTGATCAATTTACTAAAAACGCCTAGGCCTAGGAACTTCAAACTTTGTATGATGATTGGTCGTGACCAGCAGATGACCCCTATTGAGTTTTGGGTCAAGGGGTCAAAGGTCAAGGTCATGACCAGTAGATACTTTACAACCCTTATTAATTGTTTGATCACTGGGTCAGAAGTCATGCATAATAACCTTATCACATGACTAATTGGCTGCTGATAGGGGGCATACATGTTTTACAAACATATCTTGTTAATTATTAAATGGATTGACTCCATATTATGAAAGAACATTCTTTAGAATAGGGCCTTCATGTATATCAAATTCAAATCGACCTTGGCTCTTTAATGGAATGACCTTGACCTTGAAGGTTAAATTATTGAATTTTCACTGTAACTTTGTAATTAATAGATGGGTTTTCTTTTGGACCCCCTTCGGTCAAGGTCACTAGAAATAGAAAAATAGTTTCTGGACAATAACTAGAGTTAGGAATGAGATATTGTGATCAAACTTGGTAATTAGGAAGCTTATATGAAGACCCCGGGATTGCTTTTGGAACCCCTTGGGTCAAGGTCTAGATCACTGTTACTAAAGATAGAAAAATGATTAGGAAGGAGATATTGTAATCAAACTAGATATATAGCAAGCTTATATGAAGACCTAGTTTGGATTGCATTCCCCCCCCCAAAGTCAAGGTCACCATGACTGAAAATAGAATCAATGGTTTCCTGACAAAAACTAGAGTTAGGAATGAGATATTGATATCAAACTTGGTATATAGCAAGCTGATGTGAAGACCCCAGTTCCGATTGCTTTTGGATCCCCTTGGGTCAAGGTCATTGTTTCTTAAAATGGAGAGAGAAAAAATTGGACGATAACATTAGTAAAGGAGTGATTGAAATCCAGCTTGGTATTTAGCAGCCTTATGTGGAAACTCCAGTTGGGATTGCATTTGGATCCCATTTGGTCAAGGGTCACTGTTACTAAATATAGAAAAATGTTGTTTTTTTGGACAATAACTAGAGTTAGGAATGAGATATTGTAATCAAATTTAGTATAAAGAAAGCTTATATGAAGACGCTGGTTAGGATTGCAATTTAATGAAATTATTCTTTGTCCACAGCAGAAACTTCATAAATTATAGGTAGAGTTCAAATTTTTCTTCAGTTCAAAAATTAGATTTATTGAGTTTGTTTGAAAGTAAGGAAACAAGAATAAGTACAAACAGAGAAATGAAGAATTATGATATCTGCTAACATAAGTTTAATTTGAGATGTGATATTTTTTTCAGGAAAGATCAATCAAACGATGTTAATGGGAGTGACCTAACTTGTGCTAGATCCAGTATAAAGGTGGACCTATTTGAGTGTGTTCAGGCCTTGGTTCTGGAGCGACTATTAACATTGGTGTTTTACTGTATTGTAGTGAGTTCACAGAGATACCATCTGTTTGTGTGGACTGTATTCTCTCCTAAACTTCTTTATGAAGGCATGCTTACTTGGATGTTGACAATATTTTCTTTTCTACTTTTAAGTTTTTGTTGAATAGAAATAATTATTTAAAGGCTTAAAAAGCTTGTAAAGGTTTTATTAAAAAAAGGTATGTAATGGTTATACCATTACCTTAAAACAAGTGACGTTGTTTGAATCTTTTTTTACTTTTAATAAAAAATGAAAGATAATTTTTTTTTTTTATTATACCCCCACAAACGAAGTTTAGGGGGGGGTATATAGGAGTCAGGTTGGTCGGTCCGTCGGTCGGTCCGTCGGTCGGTCCACATCATGGTTTCCGGACGATAACTAGAGTTTGGAATGAGGTATTGTAATCAAACTTGGTATATAGCAACCTTATGTGAAAACTCCGGTTGGTATTGCATTTGGACCCCCTGGGGTCAAGGTCAAGGTCACCGTTACTAAAAATAGAAAAATGGTTTCCAGACAATAACTAGAGTTAGGAATGAGATATTGTTATCAAACTTTGCGTATAGCAAGCTTATATGAAGACCTTGGTTGGTATTGCATTTAGGCCCCCTGGGGTCAAGGTCAAGGTCACCGTTACTAAAAATAGAAAAATGGTTTCCGGACAATAACTAGAGTTAGGAATGAGATATTGTTATCAAACTTGGTGTATAGCAAGCTTATATGAAGACCTAGGTTGGTATTGCATTTGGACCCCCTGGGGTCAAGGTCAAGGTCACCGTTACTAAAAATAGAAAAATGGTTTCCGGACAATAACTTGAGTTAGGAATGAGATATTGTAATCAAACTTGGTGTATAGCAAGCTTATATGAAGACCTGGGTTGGTATTGTTTTTGGACCCCCTGGGGTCAAGGTCAAGGTCACCGTTACTAAAAATAGAAAAATGGTTTCCATAGGAGTCAGCTTGTCGGTTGGTCGGTCGGTCCGTCCGTCGGTCGGTCCACATCATGGTTTCCGGACGATAACTAGAGTTTGGAATGAGGTATTGTAATCAAACTTGGTATATAGCAACCTTATGTGGAAACTCCGGTTGGTATTGCATTTGGACCCCCTGGGGTCAAAGTCAAGGTCACCGTTACTAAAAATAGAAAAATGGTTTCCGGACAATAACTAGAGTTAGGAATGAGATATTGTTATCAAACTTTGCGTATAGCAAGCTTATATGAAGACCTGGGTTGGTATTGCATTTAGGCCCCCTGGGGTCAAGGTCAAGGTCATGGTTACTAAAAATAGAAAAATGGTTTCCGGACAATAACTAGAGTTAGAAATGAGATATTGTTATCAAACTTGGTGTATAGCAAGCTTATATGAAGACCTGGGTTGGTATTGCATTTGGACCCCCTGGGGTCAAGGTCAAGGTCACCGTTACTAAAAATAGAAAAATGGTTTCCGGACAATAACTTGAGTTAGGAATGAGATATTGTAATCAAACTTGGTGTATAGCAAGCTTATATGAAGACCTGGGTTGGTATTGCATTTGGACCCCCTGGGGTCAAGGTCAAGGTCACCGTTACTAAAAAATAGAAAAATGATTTCCGGACAATAACTAGAGTTAGGAATGAGATATTGTAATCAAACTTTGTGAAAAGCAAGCTTATTTGGAGACCCCAGTTGGGATTACAATTAATTGAAATATTTCTTTGTACACAGTTGATAGTTTGTGTTGAAATTTTTCTTCAGACTACTTTTTTTTCAAAAAGTTGCTGGTGGGGGTATTAATCACCTTCAGTGATAGGTCTAGTTTTTATTTATTTATTATTTATAATTTTCAGCTTGACTTTTTTTAGAAAAAAAGAGCTATTACTACAGTCATGTTGTCATTGATGTTGCTGTTTAGAGGTAAACGATACGTTCCGATGCATCAAAAACCGGTTTAGTGGGCAGCGATTTGATTTCGATATTAAATATAAGAATTTCGACTTGACTCACAACCAAAAATAAACACGTATAAAATGTGATTGTTAGTCCCTCTCTAAACCTTTAATAAAATGTGGGGTTCGCAAGGGTAAAGAATTAAACATGTGAGATATGCTTTGCTGGCGTGTCATGTCCAATGTTGGTTAGTACAACTAACGCTTCAGTTTCAAGCCGTGGTGTAACACATGAAAAGAAAGAAGAATATTGATGTTGATGTGTTTAAAAAGCCTAGTTATACCCCCCCCCCCAAACGAAGTTTAGGGGGGTATATAGGAGTCACTCGGTAGTCAGTTGGTCAGTCGGTCCAGACGTCCTTTACATTTTCCTTGTCCGGAGCATAACTTGAAGACTAATGGTTGGAATTCAATACAACTTTATACAATGGTCATTTTTTGCACATTGAGAGGAAGTGCAGTGCACAAGAACCATAACTCCATCTTGACTAATTATAGAGTTATTGCCCTTAGTTACCATTCCTTGTCCGGAGCATAACTTGAAAACTACTGCTTCGAATTCAAAACAACTTCATACATTTGTCAAACACAATTAGGGGAAGTGCAGTGCACAAGGGAAATAACTCTATCTAAATTAATTACAGAGTTATTGCCCTTTGTTTCTTTTCCAGTTTTAGCTCACCTGACCATGAAGTGGTCAAGGTGAGGTATAGTGATGGGGCTATGTCTGTCGTCGTGTGTCACAGGAGCTAAAAATAGAAAAAGCTTGTTTACACTGTAGTTGATAATTTCTAGGTCAAGTTCGAAGATGGTTTATCTCCGGTCAAAAACTAGGTCACAGGACCTAAAAATAGAAAAAGCTTGTTAACACTCTAGTGGCTGCAGTTTTGATCCAAATATTCTGGAAATTTGTCAGGAAGGTTGTTTTGATAATTTCTAGGTCAAGTTTGAAGATGGGTTATCTCAGGTCAAAAACTAGGTCACAGGAGCTAAAAATAGATAAAGCTTGTTAACACTCTAGTGGCTGCAGTTTTGATTAAAATATTCTTGAAATTTATCAGGAATGTTGTTTTAAAGATTTCTAGGTCAAGTTCGAAGATGGGTCATATCCGGTCAAAAACTAGGTCACAGGAGCTAAAAATAGAAAAAGCTTGTTAACACTCTAGTGGCTGCAGTTTTGATCCAAATATTCTGGAAATTTGTCACAAAGGTTGTTTTGATGATTTCTATGTCAAGGTTAAATATGGGTCGTCTCCAATCAAAAATTAGGTCACAATGCCCAAATATGGAAAACCTTTTTAACACACTAGAGGTCACATTTTTGACTCAATTGTCATCAAACTTGGCCAGGATGCTTTTCTAAGACATTGCTTGGATGCGGTTGATGGGTCAGGGGAGCGATCCAGGGCCATCATGGCCCTCTTGTTTTATATTTGTCCGAACCATAACTTGAAGACTAATGGTTGGAATTCAATATAACTTCATACAATGGTCAAGCACATTGAGAGGAAGTGCAGTGCACAAGAACCATAACTCCATTTTGACTTATTTCAGAGTTATTGCCCTTTGTAACTTTTCCTTGTCCGGAGAATAACTTAAAAACGACTGGTTGGAATTCAAAACAACTTCATACAATGTTCAAGCACAATTAGAGGAAGTGCAGTGCACAAGAACCATAACTCTATCTAAAGTAATTACAGAGTAATTGCCCTTTGTTATTTTTCCATTGTTTTTTTTTGTCCGGAGAATAACTTGAAGACTAATGTTTGGAATTCAATACAACTTCATACAATGATCACAGACATTGAGAGGAAGTGCAGTGCACAAAAACAATAACTTCATCTTGACTAATTACAGAGTTATTGCCCTTTGTTACTTTTCCTTGTCCGGAGCATAACTTGAAAACTACTAGTTGGAATTCAATTCAACTTTATACAATCGTCAAGCACATTAAGAGGAATTGCAGTGCACAAGAACACTGACACTATTTTGACAAATTACAGAGTTATTGCCCTTTGATTCTTTTCCTAGTCCGGAGCTTAACTTCAAAAGTACTGGTTTGAATTCAAAACAACTTCATACAATGGTCAAGCACAATAAGAGGAAGTGCAGTGCACAAGAACAATAACTCCATCTTGACTAATTACAGAGTTATTGCCCTTTGTTACCTTTCCTTGTCCCGAGCATTACTTGAAAACTTCTAGTTGGAATTCAATACAACTTCATACAATCGTCAAGCACATTAAGAGGAATTGAAGTGCACAAGAACAATTACACCATTTTGACAAATTACAGAGTTATTGCCCTTTAATACTTTTCCTTGTCTGGAGCATAACTTGTAAAGTACTGGTTTGAATTCAAAACAACTTCATACAATGGTCAAGCACAATAAGAGGAAGTGCAGTGCACAAGAACCATAACTCTATTCAGATTAATTATAGAGTTATTGCCCTTTTGCTTTTTTATTGTCCAGAGCATAACTTGAAAACTACCAGTTGGAAGTCAATACAATTTCATACAATGGTCAAGTATATTGAGAGAAAGCGCAGTGCACAGAAACCATAACTCTTTTTGACTCATTTAATAGTTTTTTGCCCTTTGTTACTTTTTATTGTCCAGTGCATAACTTGAAAATTAATGGTTGGAATTCAAAGAAACTTCATACAATGGTCAAGGGCAGTGAGATAAAGTGCAGTGCAGAAGAACCATAACTCTATTTGGATTAATTACAGCAATTTCCCTTTGTTACTTTTTTTGTCCATTGCATAACTTGAAAACTAGTATTTGGAATTCAATACAACTTCAGACAATGGTCAAGCGCAATAAGAGGAACTGCAGTGTTCAATAAACATAATTCCATCTTCAGTATTTGTAGTTATTGCCCTTTGTTCCTTTTCCTTGTCAGGTGCATAACCTAAAAAGCTAATGGTTAGAATTGAATGAAACTTCATTCAATGGTCAAGCGAAATGAGAGGAAGAAGGCAAGCGTAACTTTTTTTGGACTTATTAGAGTAATTCAATAAAACTTCATCAAATTGGTCAGCCACATTGAAAGGAAATGCAACATACAAGAACCACAACTATCTTTAATTACCCACAACCATAACTCTATTTCAGTTCTTTTGCAAGGTATTCTGTTACTAGTAACTCCCTGATTTATGAAGCAGTCTTGCGGGGGTATTAATCACATTTAGTGATAGTTCTAGTTTTAGTTTAAGAAAAAGTCAGACTTGTAAGATTACTAGTCACATTATTGTTTGTTTGATTAAAATTGTTCTCCAAATAATTTGAAATAAACCACCTTTTATTTTCATGGACACTACTAGTAATGATAAGTTTGGGATAAAATAAGTTAGACAACTAAAAAAATGCAAAAATATAAATGTTGAGGGCCACTCACTTTTACAACAAATGATCAGAATTGTCAACGAAAGACAAAATAGAAATCACACATGAATCAAATAAAAAATCGAATTGGGATGCTTGAAATTGAAATCAAATTGAATCAACTTTTGGTGTATCTTTGCAGCCCTAAAGCTGTGCTGTTTCAATGGATTGCCTTCACATTTGGAAGCCCACCCCTTTACATAAGATCTCCAAGTTGACCAGACTGAACTTGACTTTTACTCAAAAATGTCCTTGAGTTTCAAGGTCAAATGTTTGAATTTTGCTAAATGTTTGCAATAATTTGCTTTAACTTTGATATCTTCATACTCGAGCACATCTACCTTAAGGACAGTATCATAAAGGAGATGAAACTCATCTTGTCCTGGAATCATAAAAACCTTGACCTTGGAGGTCCAGTTATTCGCAGTGTTTTCATAGTGTATAGTTTATAGTAATTAAACTGTCCATCTCTCCATCAGTCCGTTCTAGATTAACCTAAAACAGCAAGTCTGATTTTTCTTCCTGTAGGACATTAACCTGAAACAGCAAGTCTAATTTTTCTTAAATTCTACCTGTACCACTGGTTTTATAATTTACACACTAATCAACACAAAGTACATGATCTCAGCAAGTTACATAACTATGGCTTCCATTTTTTCCAAGTTATTGCCCTTTTCAACTCTTTGAAAATGGATATGATTAACCTAAACTGGCAAGTTGGATATATCTTGTGTTCTATTTATACTAATGGTTTCATATTTCCACACTTAATTGTCAATACAAAGTAGATGATATTGCTAAGTTATATAACTGTGCAATCCATTATATGATTTTGAGTAAGACACAATCATGATTTACTGGGGAATGACACCATTTATTTTGCGAGTTGTCAGTAAAAACACAAGTACAGTAGAACTTCAGTATCGGTAAGTCGAAGCTGAAGGGACTTGTGTAAAAACTTCGACACATCAAGACTTCGACCCATGAATCGCTCTCAATTCCATGACAAAATTTCGACCCGTGACTAGTCCTAATTATAAGATCTATAACGAAACCTATTTCATGTTTTTCCATCATTAATCTGATATTTTCATTTTACAATGATAAATATAGCATGTTAAATTGTGTGTGTGTTTGGTTTATTTACCCTCGCCACCGGAATGAACCATATGGGCGAGCACATACTTCATTTAAAACTTACTGTATTTATATGGGAACTAATTTAATTAAGCTATAGTTTTATCGGTAACATGTGTTTACGTGTGTGCCATAGTTCCTATCACAAGTTCGTATAGAAGTATGTAACCCATGATAGGAATAAGATGGGATTGCTCCCATACTAAGTTAAAATTACGTGTATTTAAAAAATGAACAGCATATTTAAATTACTTAAGGTTAAAAGGGCCGAGACGTTTATAAAAAGCACCGTCTCTTATAACAGGTCAACTATTATAATATGCTATATTCAAAAAGAGAAAGAAGGTCTTTTTAAAGCAGTGTCAGGAACGTAATACCCTAATTCAATGTGGCAAATTATTATAGGTCCTAATTTGATCAGATACATACACAATAAAGTGCCAAATTTATTAAAACAAGTTTGTTTTAGCATGGAAATGATAGAATTTATTAGTTTATTGGTATATTTAACCCAAACACCTGCTTAGTTACGACTGTTCTTATTGGTCTAAAAATGATTGCCTCCTTTGTTGTGATTGGCCAAAAATTCTCTATTTAAAAATAAGGAGGTCAATCCGATTTTGTAAAATTTTGCAGATTTTCTTAATTTTTGGATTGACCTATATCGACAAGTTTGTCGCACGAACGGGATAGAGATTTAGCAGGTGCCCGTTACACTCCATTGTATAGTATCTGTACCACGATTAAAAGTTAAAATAAGATAAATTGTAAAATAACAATTAATTGTTTAAATCAATGGTCCAATGTAAAATGAAAATTTCCCAAAATATGGCTATAAGAAATATCTTTGTTACCCATAATGTGATGAAGTGACCTTTTTTAACAAATATAAGGCCATTTCATACTTGAGTGTATGTGTATGCTTATGCTCTATATTTACAGTTAAAAGTATAAGTCTACATGCCTAGACAACATTTAAAGCTTAAAAAGTTAAGTATAGATTTGCAACACCGCCCGCGTACATCCACGAAATGAGAATTCGAAATACAATTTATCTGTATATTTAGTTATATTTGGAAACAAATACGGGCATCCAATACATCCTTTACTAATTATTAGTTAATTAATTAATTAAGTTACATCCCTCCTGTCACCCCCGGATAAACGACCTGGATCTTTAGTTTTAAATGTATAAAAAGCCGGCATCAGAATCGGACCAACGTACCAACAACGACATGAGAAGCTATTTATTAATTTCTTTTATAACGTTCTTATTACATTGATAGACATCTCCAATAGTGCCAGAAGTTACCGTCTTTTATAACAGGTCAATTTAATATGACTAAAAAAATTTTGATATATTACATATAAAATTATAGAGTTCGCATACTTACATGCAAGAAGGCATGTCAGGAACGTTTTCTGACCAATTCAATGTGGGCTCACTGTGATTTATGTTGGTTTCTATTTAAATGTTATAAACCGAATACATTGGGATGCATATGATTAATTACATGTTTGTAATTAGCAGAATTTGTTATAAGTTTTGTAGATTTTGTAAGTTCTACCGAACACCCGCTTTATAAAAGTAATTTTGATTCGTTTAGAGATGATTGCCTCCTTTGTCCTCATTGGTCTAAAATTCGTTCTTTCAAAATAAGGAGGTCAATCCGATTTTATTAAAATTTCTGCAAGTTTTGAGTTGACCTATTTCGACAAGTTTGTCGCGCGGACTGGATAGAAAATTTAGCGGGTGCCCGTTGCATTCCAATGTATACGTGTTTTTACCAACTTTGATTCTAAAATAAAACAAATATCATAGTTAAAACGTGGTGGAAACGGCCTTATCTATTAATCACTGTCTCATGGTATATAAATTATTATGCATCTAGATATCACACATAATAATAAATCTTCTATTACTTAAACAATTCATAGAAGAATAAGAAAAAATCTAAGTCCCAAATATGGCTAATAATAATAACTTGGTTACCCATAATGTGATGAGATAGTCTTTTTGTAACATATTTAAGAAAATCTCATGCTTGAGTGGACCCGTGATAAACGTATTGCTCCATATGGGGCACGTGTTCACATTTACTAGTATTAAGGATACTAGTTTATATATACAGGACTAAAAAGAAAAAGATAATAAATAACACGGGGCGGGGGGCAAAGGGATATATACAATATGGAGTCTTTTTGACATTATGGGTAATCTGTAGCCAGCACCTCTCAGTTTTGAAAATAACCATGAGACTGTATGGTAAAAATAGTCTAGTGCACAGCCTATTTAAGAAATTATTTAAGTAAAAATAATATAACAATAAAAATAGATAATAAATAAACTTCTTTATAGCACCGTTTCACGGCCACTTGTTAGGGCCACTTTTAAAAATAAACACTTAAATAAGTTTTGTACACTTTATACAATGGCTGTGCACTGACTCAAAAATTTAAAAAATAAAACTATATTGTCTTACATACAGTATTTAAACTGTAGTATATAACTTGGGCAACTACCTCTCGCGTAATGTTAAAATGTTCGCGTCTTAACCTGATAATTAAAATGAGTTTTGTCTAGTTAGACTACCTTGTATATATCCTATAAAGTTTCATTTTACACGGCATTGATTAAATTTTAATACGTTCGCCTGTTTGCTGGAGAAAATGTGAGCTCGCGGACCACGCACTGACAAATTGTTCGAACCGTTATCAGAATCGGATAGATGGACCAACCACCACATATAATGATGTTAAACGAGACAAAAAGTATTTTACATTTACGAAACTAGAAGGAAAAAAAAAACTTTTACTGTACACGAAAATTGTGACCAATCATATTGTTCTATTTCTGATATTTAGTGACCACTTTATTTTCATTGGTTGTTAATCAACAGGTGCGCACGGCCATAGAAGAAAATAAGAAAAATTTCCCTTGCGAACACCTTGGTGTATGAGCCAATAATTTTAATGATAGAGTCCTATTTATAAAAAAGATAGTTATTCTGCAATGTCTAGTATTACTTTTTAATGAAAAAGTATTCAAAATTGTCAAATCTTATCCATATTATAAGATCTGATACCCCATTTTCTTCTTTTCGTGATGGATAGAAAATGGGGCGAGTTAACCTATAAGGAACATCAATTTATATATTCAATAACTTTTGATTCTGATATTGAAATTACGAGAAACTTATTTTCTACAATGTACGTTATATTTATTAAACAACAAAATATTCCTAGATATTATACCTAATCTACATAATCGGATATGATATACCATTTTCTTCTTTTAGTATCGAAAAGATAAAAAATCTAAATTTGAAAAATGTAATGTAAAATGCTGTATTTGTTGTAAAATATACATTATAAATGGCGAAATTGTCTGTAGTTATAGACTTTGTATCACTATAAACTGAAATAATGTCTGTTTTTAAAATAAACATTAATAATTAAGTCGAAAAACAGCTTTTTTCTATATTTCATGCCGAACATGGGGTTTAATACATGATCTCTCATTGGTCGAGAGCACTTGTCTCCTATGTAGCCATTGGTCCATTTACTATCCGATTTTGACTTCAAGCTCAAGACTTTGACCTATGACCCCTCAGGAATGTGGCATAAACAAAGTCATGTATATTATTTTGTGCTGTACACTATGTAGAGCATTTAGACTTTATTAATATTTAAAATTTGATTTTTTTAAGATATAAAAGTTTAAATACATTTAAAATGATTGCCACTAATCCTTATAGATATATTAGTAATACAAATTATGTCATTTTAGTTTATTAATTTGTTTGATTTGATTTGGGTTGAGAAATTTTAGGGGTATATATTAGATTTGGACTTAACAATTAACTGCTGTTGGTATTTACCATGTAAACAGCTTGGGAACGGGTATTTTCCCCGAGGTACGGCCAGTCCACACGCTCAGGTCAACCCGCACTAAACCTGTTATTTATCAAAATTTGTTATAAAAATGACGAGACTTATTGTTTAATGAATAGATATATTTTATATTGGATTGACAAGGGAACCTGGAGTCAACCAGAGCTCCTCCCCGGGAACGTAGGATACTAGTATCCCCCCTCCCTGATAAAACAGGGCGCCGCCGGGGTGCCAGAGACAGTCTTATGCCGTCCTCCCCCTGATGGAATGGGCCTGAAGGACAGCATATGATGTCTCTGAACCCCCGCCTTACCATAAGCAGTCATTTCCATTATTAATTTAGGATAAGTAAAGGATAAAGTCTGTTTGTTGTTTAATTCCATGGGGAGAGTAGATAACTCCTGTTATTTAGTTATTTTGTATATATTTGGCTGTATAATTTTCCAAAAAGCGTGTTTTAACTAATTGTTTGATGTTTTTATTCCGAAACACCTTTAAAAACAATTTGTTATTTGGATTTGGTATATTTTAATGTGTTTAGGTTAATTTTATCTGTTGGAATATCAATATAGTAAAAATTTAGTACAGTTCTCTCCCTTGGACTGTTAATAGCCACTATAGGGGAATTATTGTAAATCATTAAGAAATTATATATCATAGGAAAATGGCTATAGATTTTTTATTTTTCAATGGATTTTATTGGGGTTTTCTTCTTTTAGTCCTTTATATCTGTTATTTAAAATATAGGATTTATGCTATTTATCTTAATCTGTTTTGATTCTTGGGGAGTTATATTTGTGTAAAATTATCACATTTTTGGTGGATTAATGTGTTATTTAAGATTTTTGGACATCATAGGAGATTTGCTTAAACATTTTTAGTTTTTAGTGAATTCTTTTGGAGTTTTCCTAAATTAGTCAATTAGATATGTCTTTTACTTAATATAAACTTTTAACTTTGTAGAACAAACTATATTTCATGACATAGGAGGTTGAGATTTAAGTAAAATTCCTTCTTACTTGAATTTTTTGGTGTGATTTTGAAAAAGTTACCCATCATAGGAAAATTACTGTATCTTTTTTAGTATTTAGTGATTTCTTTTGGGTTCAATCAGATGTGTCTCTTAATTAGTATAGTGGTTTGATTTTGTACAATAAATTATGTTTCAGATCCTTGGAGGTTAAGATTTATGTAAAATTCTCTCTTTTTTTTTTTTTAATACTTTGGTGTTAATTTTGTACTAGTAACATATTATAGGTAGATTGCTGTTATATTTTCATTTATTATTCAATTTATTTAGGGCTTTTTCTGTGAGTCATGTAGATATGGCTATTAATTATTAAGAATGATTTGGGTTGGGTTATCTACTCTATATTACATTTTATGGGTGGTTTAAATATTAGATATATTTAAATCTAATATAAAACAGGCGTCAAGGGACTTGAGTATGCAAACTGGGTCCCTATTAACCTGATATTGTAAATTTATATTACTATATGATTATGGTTATATATAATTTGGTAATATATTTATGTTGCCTTATTATGGTTATATATATTTTGGTTATATAATTGTGTTACCTGAGGGGGACACAGGCACAATTCAAGTTGGTTTCTCAGATTTTGTCGGTTAGTTTACACTCTAGGATAAATATCTCTAGAGCCCCATATACATGATTATAATGTTGTTTTGGGGGATTTAAAATATTGTTAATAGTAAATCCAAGCCCCACTGATCCAATGCGACCCACCAATTCCTGCCGCTGGGCTGCAAATTGAGAACATTCGATCAGTAGGTGGTCAGAACCATATCTCACTCCACATTGTGGGCAGGTTGGGTCAATTTTCTTAATGTATTGACCCACACTCCCTGGTAACAAGTTTGTGCCCAATCTTAGCTGGCTAATAATTTTATCAATTTTGGTATTACATGTATTTGAATATTTTGTGGGTCGTTTAAGGCTGACTGTGGTATTTACATGTTTGATTTTGGGCAGATTGTCATTTATTTGTTTTTGCCACTTAGATAGAATATGTTGGCATATTATGGAATACACTTCAGTGGGGGAGAGTGGTATAGGTTCTGTTACACTGCTGAGGTTTAGGCCTGCCTTGGCCGCCATGTCCGCCTGTTTGTTACCATAGATACCTATATGTGCTGGACACCAAACAATGGTTACCGATTTGCCTACATTTAGGCATTTATTATATATTATATAGATTTCCTGTAATAGTTCTGGTCTTGACTGACTGTTATTTGATTTCAGTGAGACCAGTGAAGATAGAGAATCAGAGAAAATGACAACTATATTGTGATTGTTGTCATTTATCCAGCACAAAACGTTCCTAATTGCAAGTAGCTCAGCCGTATAGATGGATGTTTGATTTGTTAACCTGTCAATTTTTAGCTCACCTGTCACAAAGTGACAGGGTGAGCTTTTGTGATCGCTTTTCGTCCGGCGTCCGTAAACTTTTTCTTTAAATTACATCTCCTCATAAACCACTAAGCCAATTTCATCCAAACTTCACAGGAATGTTCCTTTGGTGGTCACCTTTGAAAATTTTTCAAAGAATTTAATTCCATGCAGAACTCTGGTTGCCATGGCAACCAAAAGAAAAAACTTTAAATATCTTCTTCTAAGAAACCAAAAGAGCTAGAGCTTAGATATTTGGCATGAAACATCTTCTAGTGAGTGCCTACCAAGTTTGTTCAAATAAAAGCCCTGGGGTCAAAATTGGCCCCGCCCCAGGGGGTCATTGATTTTCCCTATATGCATATAGTAAAAACTGAAAAAATCTTCTTTTAAAGAACCCAAAGAGCTAGAGCTTAAATATTTAGCATGAAACATATTCTAATGGGTGTCTACCAAGTTTGTTCAAATAAAAGCACTGGGGTCAAAATTGGCCCGGCCCCAGGGGGCCATTGATTTTCCCTATATGCATATAGTAAAAACTAAAAAAATCTTCTTTTAAAGAACCGAAAGAGCTAGAGCTAAGATATTTAGCATGAAACATGTTCTAATGGATGTCTACCAAGTTTGTTCAAATATGAGCCCTGGGGTCAAAATTTGCCCCGCCCCGGGGTCATTGATTTTCCTTATATGTGTATAGCAAAAACTTAAAAAATCTTTTTTGAAAAAAAAAACAAATAGCTAGAGTTTAGATACTAAGCATGAAACATCTTTTCGTGAGTGTCTTCCAAGTTTGTTCAAATAAAAGTCCTGGTGTCAAAATTGGCCCCGCCCCGGGGGTCATTCATTTTCCTTATATGTGTATAACAAAAACTTAAAAAATCTGCTTTGAAAAAACTCAAATAGCTAGAGTTAAGATATTAAGCACAAAGCATCTTCTAGTTAGTGTCTACAAAGTTTGTTCAAATAAAAGCCATGAGGTCAAAATTGGCCCCATCCCGGGGGACATTGATTTTCCTTATATGTGTATAGCAAAAACTTAAAAATCTTCTTTGAAAAAACCCGAATAGCTAGAGATTAGATATTATGCATGAAACATTTTCTAGTAAGTGTCTACAAAGATTGTTCAAATAAAAGCCCTGGGGTCAAAACTGGCCCTGCCCCAGGTGTGTCATTGTTTTTGTATTTTCTGATCGCAAGATCAGTAAATACATAGCTAACATCCACGGTCTAACACAAAATTTCCTAACAGACCTAACAACGCAAAGTAGTTCTCACTCAAAACTGCTTAAAAACCAGCAATTTAAAAGACAGAATAATTTTTAATGTAGGCATTTAACGAATTACAGTGCATTGAAAGTTCAGATTAGTCAATAGAAATATGAGGTTACAATCACAAATTCCGCGGATGAATATCATTTTAATCAATGAAAATGCTATTTTTAGCTATGTCGATTACTGAATACTCCAGGGCGTAGTATACAAATAAATCTGACTGCCGAGTAGTGGAATATATATATATACATGTCGGACTGTTTTGGCGAGAAGATTTTCGCTAAATTATTTTTATCAGTGTTAAACAGGTTTATCGTGAACAAAATACCTCGAAATTGATAAGGATTACAAACACGAAATGGAAATTCTCAATTTAGAATTACAATGTATTTGTTTTTATTCAGGCTACATATTACATATTATTTCACCGTGGTGCAGGGGCATCGCGCTCGTTTAGGGTGTGAGAGGCCTAAGGTTCAAATCCTAGTCGAGGCAACTTTTTTTTGAAGTGTCTTTTTTAAGGAAGTAGCCACGATAAAAAATGATTTTTGATGCAACTCTAGTCATGCAAAATTCCATATGTATCAATCTCAAACTGTTAAAGAAAAAAATCTTAACGCAGTCGCTGCGTAAGATGAATTATAGTATATAAAAATAAACCTATATAGGAAAATACATACAGATAGTCAGTATGATTCAGATTGCAAAGATCAGAAAATACCACAGAGCTTGCAGTCCTTTGATTATCTATATGTGTAAAGAAAAAACTTGAAAAAAAATCTTCTTTTAAAAAACCCAACGAGCTAGGCCTTAGATGTTTAGCATGAAACATCTTCTAATGGGTGTCTACCAAGTTTGTTCAAATAAAAGCCCTGGGGTTTAAACTGGCCCCGCTCCAGGGGCCTATATACAGGTGAGCGACTTCAGGGCCATCATGGCCCTCTTGTTTCATATTGTTGGGAAGGGATTACTACGGCTGAAGCTACTTTGCCAGAGTCCTGGTCTTTAGATCCATCTGTATATATATGTGTTTGACCTGAGTATTTTTCATAGTGTATCTTTACTTCTAATCTTGCGAGGTGCGGAAGATCAGTTTTGTTCACTATAGATGTTAAGTGTGTATTAACTATGGGTGGCAAAAGGGTCCAGGGCGGAACTGCAGCAGGCCGCCGTTCGGCAATGTCATTACCTTTAAGGCTGCACCCCTCCACCAGGAGGTCAGTACTGACCCCAAAGGGAGGGGCAGGGTCCTTAAACTTGGATTTATGGAAATAACCATCCCCTAAAACACTATGCACAGGATTATTAGTCTTATTACTTCTAATCCGTGCATAGTATTTTAGGGTCTGTTCCTGTCTTCTTAAGTGTAGTGGTGGAATACCGGCCTCAAGCTCCAGGTCTTGGGCTGGGGTGGATCTAAGGGCCCCCAGGGCCAACCTGAGGGCAGCATTTTGGATACAGTCTAGTTTTTTAAGAAAACTGGGGCATGCACTAGAATAGATTTGTGCTCCATAATCTATTTTTGAACGTATTAAGGATTTATACAGTAGTAAAAGGCTATTTTTATCAGTGCCGAAATATGTGCCTTTTAACATTCTCATGACATTTAAATCCTTTTGACACCTGTTGACCAGATCTTGAATATGTTGCCCGAAAGTTAATTTTTTATCCAAAAGTATGCCTAAAAATCGGGTAACATTAACAAATTGAATTGGTGTACTGCCTAAAGATACGTTCAATGTGAGCTCTTTTTGATTTCCAAATAAAATAATTACTGTTTTTGTCTCAGAAATTTGAAATCCCCATTTTTTTGCCCATCCCCATAGAGAGTCCATGCCAGCCTGTGCACATTGGGCTAGTTTTACCAAATTGGACCCTGTTTTCCAACAGCTTGAGTCATCAGCAAATTGGCTTATAACCATACCAGAGCCAGAGAGAGCCTCCGGTAGACCATTGATTATTATAGAAAAAAGCAACAGTGAGAGGATCGAGCCTTGCGGAGTGCCCCGTTCAACAGGCTCTAGGTCAGACATAAACCCTTCTACCAGGACTGATATCTTTCTGCCCTCCAGGAAGGACCTAATATACCGGAAGCAGGACCCTGTCACTCCATATTCTTTTAGTTTATATAATACTCCGAAATGCCATGTTAGGTCAAAAGCTGCAGTAAGATCCAAAAATATTGCTAGCACGGAGCGTGACCTGTTTTTGGCATAGGTCACGTCGTGCTGCAGTCGAGCAAGCTGATCCAAAGTGCTCCTGCCCTTTCGAAAGCCAGATTGAAAGGGGTTAATTATATTTTTTGATTCTAGTAAATGTTCTAAACATGCCTTGACCATTCCCTCAAGCAATTTCCCTGAGTGAGATGTAAGGCTTATTGGTCTATATGATTTTGGTTCATTTTTGTTTTTGCCATTTTTAGCTCACCTGTCACAAAGTGACAGGGTGAGCTTTTGTGATCGCTTTTCGTCCGGCGTCCGTCCGTCCGTCCGTCCGTCGTCCGTCCGTCGTCCATCCGTAAACTTTTGCTTTAAATGACATCTCCTCATAAACCACTGAGCCAATTTCATCCAAACTTCACAGGAATGTTCCTTTGGTGGTCCCCTTTAAAAATTGTTCAAAGAATTTAATTCCATGCAGAACTCTGGTTGCCATGGCAACGGAAAGAAAAATCTTTAAATATCTTCTTTTAAACAACCCTAAGAGCTAGAGCTTAGATATTTGGCATGAAACATCTTCTAGTGAGTGTCTACCAAGTTTGTTCAATTGAAAGCCCTGGGGTCAAAATTGGCCCCGCCCAGGGGGTCATTGATTTTCCCTATATGCATATAGTAAAAACTTAAAAAATCTTCTTTTAAAGAACCCAAAGAGCTAGAGCTAAGATATTTGGCATGAAACATCTTCTAGTGAGTGTCTACCAAGTTTGTTCAAATAAAGCCCTGGGGTCAAAATTGGCCCGCCCCAGGGGGTCATTGATTTTCCCCTATATACATATAGAAAAAACTTAAAAAAATCTTCTTTTAAAGAACTGTAAGAGCTAGAGCTTAGATATTTGGCATGAAACATCTTCTAGTGAATGTCTACCAAGTTTGTTCAAATAAAAGCCCTGGGGTTAAAATTGGCCCCGCCCCAGGGGGTCATTGATTTTCCCAATATGCATATAGTAAAAACTTAAAAATTCTTCTTTTAAAGAACCCAAAGAGCTAGAGCTAAGATATTAAGCATGAAACATCTTCTAGTGAGTGTCTACCAAGTTTGTTCAAATTAAAGCCTTGGGGTCAAAATTGGCCCCGCCCGGGTCATTGATTTTCCCTATATGCATATAGTAAAACTTAAAAAATCTTCTTTTAAAGAACCATAAGAGCTAGAGCTTAGATATTTGGCATGAAACGTCTTCTAGTGAATGTCTACCAAGTTTGTTCAAATAAAAGCCCTGGGGTCAAAATTGACCCCACCCCAGGGGGTCATAGATTTTCCCTATATGCATATTGTAAAAACTTAAAAAAATCTTCTTTTAAAGAACCCAAAGAGCTAGAGCTAAGATATTTACCATAAACATCTTCTAATGAGTGTCTACCAAGTTTGTTCAAATAAAAGCCCTGGGGTCAAAATTGGCCCCGCCCCCAAAAACTTAAAAAATCTTCTTTTAAAGAACTCAAAGAGCTAGAGCTAAAGATATTTAGCATGAAACATGTTCTAATGGGTGTCTACCAAGTATGTTCAAATAAAAGCCCTGGGGTCAAAACTGGCCCTGCCCGGGGGGGGGGGTCATTGATTTTTCCTTATATGTGTATAGCAAAAACTTAAAAATCTTCCTTGAAAAAACCCAAATAGCTAGAGTTTAGATATTAAGCATGAAACATCTTTAAGTAAATATCTACAAAGTTTGTTCAAATAAAAGCCCGGGGGTCAAAACTGGCCCTGCCCCAGGGGTGTCATTGTTTTTAACTATATGTGTTTAGTAAAAACTTTAAAAATCTTCTTTTAAAAAACCCAATGAGCTAGAACTTAGATGTTTAGCATGAAACTTCTTCTTATGGGTGTCTACCAAGTCTGTTCAAATAAACAAATAAAAGCCCTTTGGTAAAAATTGGCCTGGGGGTAGGGGGGGGGCCTATATACAGGTGAGCGACCTCAGGGCCATCATGGCCCTCTTGTTGTATATAGGAATGACAGTGGCCTCCCTCCAAGCATTGGGGTATATTCCCTCAGACCACACCCTATTATATAGCCTTAACCATATTTTAAGCACACTGTCTGGTAGGTGCTTGAACATCTGGTAAGAAAGCACATCCTTGCCCGCGGCAGAATCTCGCCTCGCGTTTAAGCAAGATTTGAGTTTGTAAATTAAGAGGCGAGTTATCTTCCCACGGCTCATAGACTGATTCCTTGTTTGCAATATTGGGGTAGAAGACCCCTATTGATTTTGGGGTCAAAAAGTCAAAGGTTAAGGTCACTATTACCATAAAACTGAAAAAGGTTTCCGGAGCATGACTTAAGTTCCATTTGGCCCACAGTTTTCAAACATCATAGGATGATTGTCCATATTGGGTTGAAGACCCCTATTGATTTTGGGGTCACAAGGTCAAAGGTCAAGGTCACTATTACCGTTAAACTGAAAATGGTGTCCGGAGCATAACTTAAGTTCCATTTTGCCAACAGTATTCAAACTTCATAGGATGATTGCCCATATTGGTAAGAAGACCCCTATTGATTTTGGGGTCACAAAGTCAAAGGTCAGGGTCACTATAACCGTAAAACTGAAAATGGTTTCCGGAGCATAACTAAAGTTCCATTTGGCCCACAGTTTTCAAACTTCATAGGATGATTGACCACATTATGTAAAAGACCCCTATTGATTATGGGGTCACAAGGTCAAAGGTCAAGGTCACTGTTACCGTAAAACTAAAAATGGTTTCCGGAGCATAACTTAAGTTCCATTTGGCCCACAGTATTCAAACTTCATAGGATGATTGCCCATATTGGGTTGAAGACCCCTATTGATTCTGGGGTCAAAGGTCAAGGTCACTATTACCTTAATACTGAAAATAGTTTTCGGAGACTTACTTAAGTTCCATTTGGCCCACAGTTTTCAAACTTCATAGGATGATTTTCCATATTGGGTAGAAGACCCCTATTGATTTTTGGGTCACAAAGTCAAAGGTCAAGGCCACTATTACCGTAAAACTGAAAATGGTTTCCGGAGCATAACTTAAGTTCAATTTGGTCCACAGTATTAAAACTTCATAGGATCATTGATTGGGTAGAAGACCCCTATTGATTTTGGGGTCACAAGGTCTAAGATCAAGGTTACTATCACCTTTAAACTGAAAACAGTTTTCGCTCAATAGCTCAAGCATTAATCAACCTACAGGTAAAGTACTTTCGGGCACATAATGCTCCGCCTAGCGGTGCTCTTGTTTTTTATGCCCCTGCCATATAATGGCCGGGGCATATAGTGTTACCCTGTTCCGTCATTCTGTCATTCCGTCATCATCAGTTTCCGTTCATTATCTTAGTAACGGTTGCACACATTCAACTCAAATTTGACATATGGATATGTCATGAGAAAATACAGGTCAAGTTCGAATTTGGTCATGGTTCGATGATTTTTGGCAGAGTTATGCCCCTTTTACTTTGGAAATAATATGAAATTTTTAGTTTCCGTTCATTATCTCCCCAACGGTACAACACATTCAACTCAAACTTGACATATGGATATGTCATGAGAAAATACAGGTCAAGTTCGAATTTGGTCATGGTTCGATGATTTTTTGCAAAGTAATGCCCCTTTTACTTTGTAAACAATATGAAATTTTCAGTTTCCGTTCATTATCTCCCCAACGGTACAACACATTCAACTCAAACTTGACATATGGATATGTCATGAGAAAATACAGGTCAAGTTCGAATTTGGTCATGGTTCGGTGATTTTTTTGGCAGAGTAATGCCCCTTTTACTTTGAAAATAATATGAAATTTTCAGTTTCCGTTCATTATCTCCCAAACGGTACAACACATTCAACTCAAACTTGACATATGGATACGTAAAGGGAATGCTCAGGTCAAGTTCAAATTTGGTAAAAGTTCAATGATTTTTGGCAGAGTTATGCCCCTTTCACTTTGAAAATAATATGAAATTTACAGTTTCTGTTCATTATCTCCCCAACAGTGTTACATATTCAACTCAAATTTGACATATGGATATGTCAAAGGAATGCGCTGGTCAAGTTGGAATTTGGTCATGTTCGATGATTTTTTTGGCAGAGTTAGTCCATTTTACTTTGAAAATAATATGAAATTTTCAGTTTCCGTTTATTATCTCCTCTAGGGTATAACACATTCAACTAAAATTTGACATATGGATACATCAAAGAAATGCGCAGGTCAAGTTTGAATTTTGTCATGGTTTGATGATTTTTGGCAGAGTTATGCCCCTTTAACTTTGAAAAAAAGGAAATTTTCAGTTCCCATTCATTATCTCCCCAACAGTTGTACATATTCAACTCAAATTAATGATATGATAAGAATGCATTGGTCAATTTCGAATTTGGTCATGGTTTGATGATAGCTGACAGAGTTATCCCTCTTGAAATTTGAAAAAAAAATCAGAAATTTTAAGTTTCCGTTCATTATTCCCCCAATGGTTGTACACATTCAACTCAAATTTATCATATAGATACATCTTATGAATAAGCAGTTTAGTTTTGAATTTGGTCGTGGGACAATGATTTTGCTTTGAACTTAAAATAAAAAAAATAATTTGTGCAAACAAATTTGGAACTAAATATTGTAACATCTGAAATTTTGGCTGCATGCGGGGGCATCCGTGGCATGATGACACATTTCTAGTTTCTATTTTAGTCCGCCTGTGTATTTTCCAGTGCCCTCAGCAGTGCTTTGATCTTAACAAACCATGCCTTGACGACAAGTTTATACATTTTGCAATTTTAACAGGGGTGTTCCGTTTCGTGAACCGGTAAAAATTGATACCTCTTGTACGTTGTGAAATTGTTCAATGAGATAATGTATTTACTGTCAAATCTTCGTTTTTACAAACCGTGTTTGTTCAAGAAATCTTTAAACTATCAGAGTGACACTGTCTTTAAGACACTTGTCAGTTTAGATAAAAATATCGCGAAAATTAGAATAAATAACCAAACACTATCGTTTAAACTGCCTAATAGCTAATTTCTGAAGACACTACACGGATTATTAATGTGGTTTTAATAGTGTTTGAAAAGTTAAAATGTGTATTTGTCAGATAATGTTTACTTTTGTTTCGAATTTTATCTTAAAATGTGGGATTTATTCTTAAATTACTCTTAATACTCTGAAAAGTGCCTTTGTCTGCTTTTGTGTTCTTTTTTTTGCTTTTAATTTTAAGTTCGGTGTTAATATAAAATATATATTATGGAGGAAGAGAAAGAGTGCCCATTTATGTATTTTTAGGCACGGGTATGGGATGTTTTATATGCTGCAGTACCAATTTTGTATAAGGAGCCAAATATTTATAGTGTACCAGACCTTTATTGGAAATTGATTTTTAGAACGCAAAAACTATATAAATAAAAAATCCTTTGAGAATATTACACTATATAATTATCATTTTTAAATATACAAAAGGGAGGTATTTTTACTTTACAGGTATCGCTACGCATTTTCACAATGCTATATTTCCGGGTCCTTCGAGCATTTAAGGTGTTTTCAAGTAGTCGATACACGGCCATATACCTTCCCTATTCATCAAAAGTAAAAAAGTAAACATTAAAAGTAAAAAGCTGTTTCTTCGTTCTATCAACACTCCCTACTGATCCTATTTGTTGAGCTATCAAAATTTGATACGGTGGATAAAATGACCCTAGACGTATATTAATCTGCGACCTGGCGTCGTCAATCTGTTGACCAAATGTCATCTCGAAATCAGCATTACTATGGTTAGTAAACGAAAACCTATCCTGTGGTTTTTGAACAACTACTTGAAAGTGACAGATACTGTTGACTTTAACGTGTGAGTTTTACCTTGTGATGTCCTCTTACCGTTGGGGATTAAATCTTACCGATCGGAGGAAAGAAAGTTGTAAAGCTATGTTTAACGCACGCGTAAAATGGCTGGAGTATGCATAGAGCCGGATTTACGAATGTCTGTGAAAATTGGAATTAAAGTGGGGAGCGTTACGACACGGAAATTCCATAAGGCCTATACCAGTACGCTTAAGTAACCAATAATTGCGCCAGGAAATCTGACACTTCGAGTCTCATTTATATATAAACAGTAAGGTTTATCGTACTGCCTTAGACAATTATTATCCCCCGCCGATGGAACCGGGAGGGGGATATAGTTTTGGCGTTGTCCGTCCGAGCAAACATTTTGGGTTTAGGGGCTATATAACAGTAAAGAGAACAATAGGTTCATTCCGTGCTCAAAGGGTTTAGGGGCTAGTAGCCCTTAAGAAAAAACAAAGAAAATAGCCCCTAAACCCAAAATGTTGGAACGTCCATCCGTCCGTCTGAATTTCGTTTCCGGACTAGCTCTCTGCAACTACTGGCTGGAATTCAACGAAACTTTATGGGAATCATCAATATCAAGAGGAGATGCGCATATCGTCGGCTTGTTCCAGTCAGACCCTTTAACTCAGAGTTATGGCCCTTGAGTAGTTATGTAGTATGCATATAGAGCAAAAATCGTTTCCGCGCTACTTCTCTGCAACTACAGGCTGGAATTCAACAAAACTTTATGGGAACCTTCAATACCAAGAGAAGATGCGCATATCATTGCCTTGTTGGGGTCAGACATTTTAACTCAGAGTTATGGCCCTTGGTTAGTTATGCATTACATTAAGAAAAATATTCGTTTCTGTGCCACTTCTCTGCAACTACTGGCTGGAATTCAATGAAACTTTATTGGAACCTGCAATACTAAGAGGAGATGGGCATATCGTCGCCTTGTTCGGGTCAGACATTTTAACTTAGAGTTATGGCCGTTGATAACTAATGCAGTATACAACCAGAGCAATAATCGTTTCCGTGCTACTTCTCTGTAACTACTGGCTGGAATTCAATGAAACTTTATGGGATACGAAGAGGAGATGTGCATATAGTCGCCTTGTTTCGGTCAGACACTTTTAACTCAGATTTATGGCCCTTGATTAGTTATGCAGTATGCATACATCTAATTGGCATTTCCAGATATTACTATTTAACACAGAGTTATGGCTCTGTTATTGCCCTGAATATTTATCAAGTTCAAAGAATATTACTGTTTATGTCATGATAAATATATATATTAATATATAAATAAAGCCTAATGTCTTCAGTTGTTGTGTTAGTAATAACCAGTACTCGGCGGGGGATATAAATTCAACGAATTTGCTTGTTATTTATATTCCGATTAAACGATAAATAAACTTTTAATACTCATCTCCAAAACACACACTTGTGGGGTCCCTCAATTAAGGCCCAATCCTTGGTATCTTGCTTTTTCTGACCTATGTTAATGCCTGCTGCAGGTAAAAATAAGCTACCTCTCTATGCGGATGACTCTGCAATCCTTATGCCTGCTAAAATTAAGCAAGAAATTGAAGTTGGCCTGAGCCATGACATTAATATCCTGGTATACGGACAACACCCCCCCCCCATCTAAACGAAAGCCCCCTCCCATCTAAAATTGTCACAGTGGACAAAAGTCCCCCTCCATCAAATTTACATATAGGACAAAAGCCCCCCCCCCCATCGAATTTTCATATAGGACAAAAGCCCCCCGGTCCATCAAATTTACGCATAGGCCAAAAGCCCCCCCCCCCCAAATCGAATTCACATACAGGACAAAAGCCCCCCCCCCCCGGTCCATCAAATTTACATATAGGACAAATGTCTCTACATTTCTCTTCGTGTTTGTAACATTTGTATGCATGTTTTTATGTTTGTATTATAGTTGTGTTTGTTGTTATCATTTTTTTCTGATCATATACTCATATTGCAGTGCCATCTTTACCCTTATCACATGAAGTGCTAAGGATATTGATCCCTTTACAATACAAAGTGATTAAACATTACTAATTGATCTTAGACTGTTTCGTAAGAGGAATAACTGATATGAAAAGCTATGAATTTAGTATAGCATGCATGGTTATTTCATCTGTTATCATATACAAAATGTACATGTACATTGTTATCACTTCTATATGTACTTAATTAATAAACATTAAAACCAAATTAATTTCATTTTATTTAAAAGTTAGTGTGAACTTTGATGAATTTGAGCACCTGGGCCTGTGAAAAAAAAAGATAGTAGTCAGTCTGGTCTATAAACCTTAGGTGGGCTTTTGTCATACCTGTATTTTTTGATAGTGGGGGGAGGGGGCTTTTGTCCTACCTGTATATTGCGTTGGGGCTTTTGTCCACCATGTCTATTTTAGATAGGGGGTTGTCCGCGGGGGGCTTTTGTCCTAAACTCTAATATCCGAAGCCAATGGTTAATTTGTAACAAGTTATCTTTTCATTTAGGTAAGACAGAGTATATCCTATTTGGTTCAAAACAAAGGTTAAATTCCCATCTAAACTGGATATAAAATGTAATTGTCACTGTATAGGTCAAATATCCTGGTTCAGCAATAGATCAAAGTATGTCCTTTGAATTAATGGCCAGGTCGGTAATTAAAAATCCAATGGTACGGTTAGAATTTCTGTCTAGGAATAATAGAATGTATCATTGGGTTAGATAGAGGATAGGGAAATCCCAACCCGAGGGTGATCGGTTCCATCGGGAACGAGCCCTGGCGAAAAATTCAATGAAAATAAATTCATATGAGATCCCTTATCAAAAAGCAAGGTTATCATGATGAAACACATCAATATTAAAGTCGGAAAGTGTCATAATATCAGTGTTTATAAGGAATTAAGTCCATACACTGTACTTTAATGGTTGACAAAAAGCGTTTACCGTTTGCAAAGGTTTTTCTACTCATTCGGTTATTTTGGTCGAATATTCAATTAAAATATATCAAAATGAGATTCGCCATCAAGAAGCATCGTTATCATAACAGAAAACATGGACGTTTTTTTAGGCAAAGTGTCATAATATCCGATTTTACGAAGAATTTTGCGATAATTTAAAAGTGTGCTATTTGTAGTAACATACCGATATTGAAAAGGGCGGACCTACTGTAGCTAGAGTAGGACTCATTGCAGTGTGAAAGTACTGCACGTTGAGTGTGAGATAAGCCCATGTGAGATAAGATTTTCTCATTTACAAGATAGAAACATCCGTAAATGTTACTAAAAATAGAGGTGTTGGAAAATCTATATACCCCAGTGCTGACCAGTTATTTTTATTAATCACTGTATCTTTGTATTTGTCGAGAAAACTTATGTATAACTGACCAATGAAATATAAGAAATCTTTTCATTTTGTATTTTATACAGACTGTTCAAATCTACATTATTATCATTATCATTTTCTTTTACATAATTTTCTTGTACACATTTTTGTAATATGATCTATGAATATAATTTGTTTGTCTTTTTTATATAAGTAAAACCACTTATTTCAATTTTTACATCTTTAAAATGTCAACATAACATCATTTTCATCTAAAAATATTTCTACTATATCAAAAAATATACACAATTTATTACATTTTCTGTATATGTATAACTCTTTAAGTATTTCCCCTATCTTTGGATATAAAATGTAACTTATTATTAATTTATAATTTTATTTAGACGTTTTTAGAGTACAGAAAAGAAACAAACAAAAAATAATAAAAGGAAAAGAAAAAAAAAACAGAAAAAGATTTAATGACAAAAGTAAATTTTTTCCCATATTCTATACCGTCAGCTTATTCGTCAGTAGTTAGAACCGCCCAACCGGAAGGCGATAGTCTAACGCGATGGCGACGGTGCGACAATGCGATGGAGACAGTGGGATAATGCAATGACGACAGTACGACAATGCGACAGTGCGATCGCGGAATACGACAGTGCGATGACGACAATGCGATCGCGACATTGCGATAACACTATCGCCCAGTTGTCATCGTACTGTCGCATTGTCGTCATCGTATTGTCGTCGTCGTACTATCGCATTGTCGCCCTCTGTATTTTAACGTATAACCACGATTGCCTTAACGGTATTCCGCAAATATAACAACTTTACGTTTTCTGGAAACTTTAATCAAATCTACATGGCATAGCATTCTCCTAGATTCGATATTTGATGTAGAGTTACAAAATATATTAAAAATGAAAACACTTGATACTTGTTTTGCGCGACATGCACTAGCTCGGATGTAGCGATAGATAGAGCGATTTACCGTATACCCCCTAAAGAGGTTGCTCTATCGTTTACCAGGCGTGTATAATTAAAGTCAGAGTAGGGAAGGCAAAATCCTACCTAAATATGTTCTATATTGTTATTATTTATAGCGTAAATCTTTCCCTTTTCTTCAGTTGTCAATTATGGCACTAGTTCCAAGTCGGAAAATTCGGACTACAGTTTAAAGCATTTTTAGAATTGGTTGCAAATGCAAAGTAACAGGTATTCCGTTCTCTTTCTATAATTATGTTAACCATAAACAAAATTTTTATTTACTGTACCTTGTATATTGAATAACGTATGCACAAATGTTTTTTGCGGTAGTAGTGATTTTGAAAGTCGTAAAATTTAGAGGTGCAAAGAAACGTTCCGAAAACCGGATTAGTGGGCACTGTAACACCGCAAAACGTACGTATATGGACGTTTTGCGGCGCATATCGTCCACATTTTTCTGAGGTACATTTTGCGGCAAAAAGGCATGGTCCTGCCGCATAACGTCCCATATTTTAAAGTTTATATAATTTTCGTTATTTTTGACCAGTTATTATCAGGTGTAGCTCACCTGAGTATGCGCATGTCTGTCTGTCCGTCCAAATTTAGCTTGTTACAACTCTAGCATCCACATACCCTAAGCAATATGTCCAGAGTTATCTGCCCTTGAATTACAATATCTGTTATATTTCAAATTGTTACCACTCTAACGCTTTCATTTCTTCTTAAATCTTGACAATTTTCAACAGAATATCTATGACCATAAAATCTCATCAAAGTTAGATTATAGGCTACATCTTGCAAAAAAACAACAACAAAAAAACAAAAAAACACAACAAAAACAAAAAAACGCACTATAGTTCACCTTGTTAGTGCTTTCGTTTCTTCTCCATTCTTAAATTCTTTTATACAGAATATGTATAACAATAAGGTCTCGATCAAGTTTATTTATGAGCTAAAACGACTGAATATGTCAAGAGTTATTTGCCTTTGAATATTAAAAATAAAGACATATTTTAAAGTGAAATTATTGAATTGTGATTAAACTACCATTTCTTTGTTATCAATGATCAGATGTCATTCATACATTTATGACAGGACGGACATCTTGAATAGTTCAACTATAATATTGACATTGTAATGACTTTGACCCCAAGGTCACTATTGAATTTTGCTTAAATTACCACATCTTTGTCATTTACAGATATTTGGATATTGATGACCATTTCAGACGTAGAATTGAGTAGTGATATCAGTTACCCAGATTCTGACCAAGTACATGAAATGTACTTGCTTCTTATTTGTAATATTCAATGCTATCTACCCTTGTCATGTGGAGCCTTCATAGGCAGGTGGGCGATATAAGGCCACCATGACCTTTTTGCTTTGTTCAATTATAAAATTACAGTGTTCAATTATAAAATTACATTATGGCATTCAATCAAAACGATTTGCACTCTTGCTCAAATATGACTAGGCGACTAAAGCCTCTCCCCCATCACAACAATAGCTCTCTTACTCAGATATGACAAGGCGGCTAAAATCTCCCTTCCTCGACAAAAGCTCTCTCTCTCACTCTCTCTCATATATGACTAGGCGGCTAAAAGCACCCCGCCCCCAGCGACAAAAGCTCTCTTGCTCAATTATGACTAGGCGACTTAAAGGCCCCATCTCCATGACAAGATAGCTTTCTCGCTCAAATATGACTACGCTGTCAAAAGCCCCCATCCATCCCCCGTAAAAATGAACGGTAGAACCAAACCTCCAAAGTCAACAAGAACACAAAAAATCGTTCCCACTTCTTGATGCAATTATATAAAAAAGCTATTGTCAAAATCAAAGCTTAATTTTAATATTTTTATCATTCACTGAGTCCAATCCCCGGTTCGTCTGTCCGTATAGCCGTCCTTTTCTGTATGTCTATAAGATTACATTTATTTCAATATCATCGTTTTTATATCTCTACTGCTGCTGCTTGGTTCCATTCCATAAAAAAAATCTACTCGAAAAACATCCTCGGTTTAAAAAAATAAAAAAGTCAGAATTATATAGGATCACAAAAATATTGCACTTTTATGTTTATTTCGTCATATCTTTACCTGAAACAATATGAAAGTGACAGAACCAATAAAAGTAACGTTTATAATGAATATATTTTAATACCAAAAATATGGACGATATGCGACGCAAATACACACTCTCGCCGCAAAACGTACCAAGTACGATATGCACCGCAAAACGTCCACATGTGCACGATATGCGCCGCAAAACGTCCACACGCGTACGTTTTGCGGTACGGACGTTTTGCGGTGTTACAGGGCACTGATTCGATTCCGATATCAAATATAAAAATTTCGATTTACAACAAAAAAGAAAACACGGAAAAAATACGAGTTTAAGTACCTCTCTAACTGGTTCACTGCTTTACTACGCGAAATACGATTGGTTAGTTTAACTCGGTCATTTAATCAGTACCTCGCGTAATGTTGTATTTTCTGAAAGTAAATAAGAATGTCTTCAAACCTCAATGTAGAAATAAATAAATAAATCCTCTAACAAAACTTAGATAAAGTTTCTTTTGGTTTCGCGAGGGTAAAGAATTAAACAAAGCAACATGTAAGATATGCTTTGCCGGCGTGCCATGTCCAATGTCTGTAAGTTTCAAGCCGTGGTGTAACACATGAAAAGACACATGAAAAGAAAGAAGTATACAGATGTTGATGTGTTTAAAAAGCCTAGTTTTAGTTTTAAAAAAAGTCAGACTTGTAAGATTACTAGTCACATTATTGTTTGTTTGATTAAAAATTGTTTTCCAAATAATAAGGAAATAAACCACCTTTTATTTTCATGGACACTACTAGTAATGATAAGTTGGAAATAAAATAAGTTGAGACAATTAAAAAAGAAGACAAATTAGCCTGAAATCGAAATCGAATCGAATCGACTTTTGGTGTATTGTTGCAGCCCTTGTAAAATTGCTGTCTGAAATTATAGTGAAAAATCTATTAGTG
The DNA here is from genome assembly GCF_026571515.1 of Ruditapes philippinarum. Lineage (NCBI taxonomy): Eukaryota > Metazoa > Mollusca > Bivalvia > Venerida > Veneridae > Ruditapes > Ruditapes philippinarum. The sequence goes on along the minus strand of NW_026853110.1, from coordinate 60,459 downwards.
TCGTGAAGGAATACAAAATCCCAAAAGAATGCAAGAAACGGCAAAACTGAAAATGTTACATGCTCGGTTTGACTGAGCCTGTTCGTGGATGGTACTGCTAAACACAAGCTACCCTCTAGAAAATAGCCTTCATACCTTTCACGGTAAAATGAGTTTTATTCTATTCAAGTGCGAGAAAGGTTTAAATGTAGAAAAAAAACTGAAGAACCCATGAACGTGCGCATTCAGGAACACTTGTATGCCGTGGAAAGGGTAACGCTTCAACGCGAGAATTGTATAGTTAAAGGTTATTCTTTTAGTCTATTTTTGCAAAGAGTTACTTATACCTATAATCACAGACAAACATACTTGGTAAAGAAAGGGTAGCAATGTTTAAGTTTCTTAATACAGTGACACTCCTTGATGAAGATTAAATTTTGTAACATACTTTTTTCATACCAATGGAACTTAGTAGAGGTCCGTTCCATTCGGAGCACTGTACACTATTTATTTTGTTATTTCATTTATTGCTGTTGATAAACTGCATATCTTTATCAGTCACCCCAGCTTTATCAGAACCTCACCAAGATACACATTGAGAACGAATTTTTTTTTACCTTCTACTTTATGGTTTGAAAATATTTAACTGGTAAACTTTGAATCGAGTAGATTTTTTTTTAATAATAAAGTCTCTTTTATTCGCCAAACCGTTTTGTAAGATTATCAAATTTAAAAAGACAAACACACATTTCGTTTATTGGTCGAAGTTTCCATTTTATTATTATTTCGTCCAGTTTTAGCAGTATTTGTAAATACTATATTGTCATTATGTGTGAAGTTGGTGAACTAGCGACCCAGCGACCTAGCGGCGTGAAGTTTTCGGTCTAGCGGCCCAGCAACCTAGCGGCGTAAAGTTGACGGCCTAGCGGTCCAGCGGCCTTACGGCCTTAAATTGTAATGTTGTAGAAAAGTTATAAAGCTAACTTAGACGTTTTCAGTATACAAAAAAAAAAAAAAAAAAAAAAGATACAAAAAAGATAAAAAAAAAAAAAAACACAACAAACAAAAACCTATATACTTTATCAAAGACCATTTTCTTGATCGTCAGCTTATTCGTCGGCAGTTTAGAACCGCCCATTTAGATATAATAAAGGTTGTCAATCGCAACTATTCGGCCCTTTCCGTCAGTCTTCGGATAAGGACCTCGAACACAATAGTATGAATACACAGAACGGATGCGGTATTTCGGTCTAACCTACGCTAAGAAACTAAACATGTAAACAAATAGTAATTTAATGCTGGGAGTTGTTGACAAGTTTATTTCCAATATATGTAGTAAATGTCCACCTAAAAAAGTGAATTCATAGGTACAAAGGCAAACAATACATTATTTATATATTTATTATTATGGCTGTTGAAACCGAAAGTACAAAAAACCAACCTATTGATTAGTCGGATTTGTTTAAAATTGAACATCAGTGGGCATATTTAAATTACAAATTGTTGTCACACATATTTTCAAGCATAAGTGTACCGGAACAGAAATAAGATGTCAAATATATACATTCGTCTTATAATATCTCTGTTTCTGTTTACATCTGAAACCACGTGGTAGAACTACTGTTTCCTAGGTTATTATAGATAATAGCCGAGGCAGTTCCGAATGAAAGGTTGTAAGCATGTGTACCGGAAGGCAATAGTCGACAGTGCGATGACGCGAAAGTGCGATTGCGACAACTGTTGGCAACAGATATTATCATCGCACAATCGTATTGTCGCCATCGCATTTTCGCACTGGGGCATTGTCGCCCTCTGGATTATAGCATATAACCATAATGGCCTTAACGGTATGACGTTTATACAAGTAACGACTAATTGAAATACTTTTTCTTTCAACCTTTCATTTTCATGCAATAACAAGGAGGTTATAATTTAGGATATGACCATAACACATGCTATAATCGTGAATTATTGTTAATAAATGTGATTTGAAAAGTCATTTTGTAAAGGCAGTAAAGGATGATTACCTGACATATACTCATCGTTTGGACGGGGGAATAAATAGGGTGGGACCCGAATGAAATGTTTTAAAACTTCATTAAGAACCATTCATATTTGTTACAGAAATTGTAAACCATGTATATGACAAGTTTAGGTCGCTAACTTCACAAATATGATATAGCGAATCTTTATTTATATATCTTTTATATATCCTTTCAATAACTTAAAATAACAAAAATTGTCTTAAGTGCTTCTTTTAATGCCGTTTTTATTGTCTTTACAACTATTCTACAACTATAGAATTTTAGGCCGTTAGTCCGCCAACTTCACAAAAATGGTAAAAGCAAAAGGTTCTCGCAAAGTGATAGTCTAAAGAATTTCTTTGCCGTTTTTATTGTTTTTATAAAATATTTACGACTGTAAAATTTCGGCTCCCAGGCCGCTGGAAAACAAAAAATGTCTGAATGTGATTTGTTTTCTTTTATGTAACTTTTAAATGATAAGATATGTCTTTTTAACTTAATTAAGAGTCGTTTAATTTCTTTGACAAATTTCTACAACGTTAAAATTTTAAACCGCTGGGCCGCCAACTTCACAAAAATAGTAAAAGCAAAAGGTTCTCGCAAAGTGATAGTCTAAAGAATTTCATTAAGTGCCGTTTTTATTGTTTTTTATACAATTTTACGACTGTAAAATTTCCGGCTCCCAGGCCGCTGGAAAACAAAAAATGTCTGAATGTGATTTGTTTTCTTTTATGTAACTTTTAAATGATAAGATATGTCTTTTAAACTTAATTAAAAGTCGTTTTTATTTCTTTGACAAACTTCTACAACGTTAAAATTTTATACCGCTGGGCCGCCAACTTCACAAAAATGATAAAAAAATCTCAAAGTTATTTTTTCTGTTTTTTTTTTTATCATTTAAATACCTTTAAATAACAAGAGTTGTCTTTAGAACTTCATTAAATGCCGTTTTTTTATTGTTTTTACAACATTTCTGCAACATTTAAATTTTAAGCCGCTGGACCGCTAGGTCGCCAACTTCACAAAAAAGATTTCTCAAAGTTTTCTCAAAGTGATTTTTTCTGTTTGTATTTTTAAATAGCTTCAAATAACAAGTACTGTCTTTAGAACATCATTTATTGCCGCTTATTGTTCCTATCATTTCTACAACATTGAAATTTTAGATCGCTAGGTCGCCAGCTTCTCACCGCTGGGCCTCTAGGCCGCCAATTACATGCCGCCGGGCCGTCAACTTCACGCTGCCAGGTCGCTAGGTTGCCAACTTCATGCCGCTAGGCTGCCAACTTCACACACATTTTTTTTTTGGCAATTTCAAGATGGCGGAACACGGTCTCGGAAATCTCACAAAATGTGAACTTGTTGGATTATGTTCCCGCTTAAGATTATATATGACGTCATAGTTTCCTCTCCATGTTATATACAGCTCCGTGACAATTTTAATCCAACACCAGCCCGCATAGCTCAGTCGGTTAGAGACTTATAATCCCGACAGTGTGGGTTCGATTCCCGGGCTGGCCAACTAAAATTACTAATAAGTCTTTCGGATGAGACTTTAAATCGAGGTCCCGTGTATGGGTGCACGCAAAAGAACCAGGGGAAGCTTCTGGAATTGATCTTTAATTGCACTATCCTCCAAAATCTAAAATGACTAATACTCTTCTGGAGGACTCGCCCATATGGGCAACCGGTGGCGAGTATAAATATTAACAAATTTTAATCCAAATCCGAATTAGACAAATTGAACTTTCGGTTTCTACAACCGTATTAATAAGTATATAAATAATCCACTGTTTACTTTTATATTTAATTAGCGCGGAGTTTACTCGATATATTGGAATATATTAAGTGAACAACTCCTATCATTAAATTTCTATTTGTTTACATAATAATAAATAAATTATTTAGCTTCCTAGCGTACTGTATGGTAAACCGAAATACCACATCCTTTCTGTGAATTTTTAATAATGTGTATGGAATCTTTTGAAATAAATTGCGTATTTTTACTGTATTTTATCAAAAATTGTACAGTATACTTGAATCAGTCAAAATGTTACGTATTTAATGATTAAGGTAGAACGCGACACTTTGCGAACTTTCGAGTAGCATCTTGAAAATTGGCATGCAGAACATTGACCACATTTCTGATTTTATTTCAGTAGTTTCAGCCAATTTGTGTACACACGACGTCAGAGTTGACTATCAAAGCCCGTTTTTTAACATGACGTCGTTGCTTATCCTTGGCAACTGTTACAGATATCACAACGCAATAGGCGGACAAAATATCATAAATTCTACTGCATTCGACAGAAATTATTTTTTCCTTTAAGCTGATATAAAATTTATCATTTTACGCCGAAAAATGTTTGAAAAATTGAAAGAAAACTGTCAATTTTGTTTAAAATTTGACGTTCAGTTTAGCCGCATTTTTCGACTTTAAAGCGACTTAACAAAAAATTCCTGAAATAATTTTTTGATTTCTTTCTTTAAACGTTCTTTAAATTGTATACTTAGTCAAAATGACTAAAAAAAGTAGGGGGTCACCGACTCTATTTTTTTGGGACACGTGATTTTATTTCCCCCACCCCTTGTGTAATTTTGTAACGAAATTCGACGTATGAAGATACGTTTAAAACTTCAAAGTGCGGCAATAATGTTCAGGTTATCAGGAGAATTGTTCTAGAGTTTTACTTATACATATAAAATAATAACAAAATTAATGTTCCATTGCAAATGCTTAAAATTTAAAATGAGACCTTACGATGAAAAAGCATATTTATATTTAAAATGTTAGCCTGGGATTTAGGCGTTGATATTTTATTTTACGTATTCATAACATACGCGCTATTTCGTACGAACACGTCACAATTTCTGATTGATATATAGTCGATTTTCCGAATAGAAGCAAAGACTAGAACCCAGGCTAGTAAAGTCTAAATACAAGTACATTTCAATATAACGTGCTACTAGAGCAAAAAGGAACTGTCAGCAGTGTATATACGAAACTTGTTACATATGTAACAACAATTGTCTAGTTAACTATCATGGCCTTGGCCGAAGTGCAATTTTATTGAATTTATTATCGTCTTTCCATTTTGTGACATTTATGTTTGCTGGAAAAAAATGTATGACAAAAAAAAAATATTCTTGTTTTTAAGCATGATTTAGAACTTCATAAGGAATTGTAAACCGACACATGTAAAGAAAATGACGTCGGGCTTCAACGGCAACACGTACACTGCGCAAACAAATACAGCTGAGAGTTATCATTGCGGTGAAACTTTTTGATATTGTAATGCAATAAAATTAATGAACTTGGATCGAGAAGTATGTCATAAGGAACAAAAGCAACTATGTATTCTATGCAATTATAGAAATTAACGGAAATTCAATCATAAACTAATACGTAGGCTACAAGAAGTTCTGCTATACATGTTGTATTACCCACACTATGAGTGATATACTGTGAGTGATATGTATTTTATTTTATCTATTTAAACCCAGGATTCACTTGTAAGCAAAAACTATTGCAGCAATTTGACATGTAAATGCTAAATAACTGTGCGAATATTGACAAATTAAAATAAACTGTTCATAAATGAAATTTAGTCAATGCAACAGTCATGTTTGAAATGTTGGCTCAGTGGTTGTTGAATTACAGAGGTAGCATGTTCGATTCTACAAGTAGATAAATATCTTTAATATATTTTCTCTCGTTTTGCTTATCATTTTAGAAAATCATAATGTTAAAAATAACGATTAATTGAGGATTCACCAAAAACGCTGTATTAAAAACATTATTATCAAACGGCATTTGCAAATATTCATTATTCACTGTATAGCCAAATTTATGGTAGAATTTATTTTGAACATGAAATTAAAAAAAATAAAAATTTAAACATGAATTATAATGAAACGGTTTTATTACACGTCTGCAGTTGTTTAACAGAACATATATAGCGAACCAGACGGTCTTGAGCTAGATGCTACACAAAAGAGTGTTGCGTTGTAAATCTTTATACAAATATATATTGCCATTTTTGTCTGTACATGCTACGGATACTGTATGTTTTAAATGCTCTATTCACTGACCATTTAATCAGTAAGTGTATGCAATTGACAATTTAATGAAACCGAGAAATATATAATTTTACTCAAAGTTTAACTATTTAATGTTATTCTGACAGATGTCAGATCAGACTATTTTTTCTTTCCTCTTGTAGAAAGTGGGTAATTCTGAAGTACATCTTTATTCTGTTTTTATATACAAAATCCGTATTTACAAGAATAGAAAATTCATATTTTGGTAATATCTGACCTTGTAATTAAAAAATCCGTATTTTAGTAAATACAAACTTTAAACAAAGTTCCCGTATATTACGAGTGTATGGATCACGGTATATTAGTCATATACGTATTGCATGATATATGGCCCCGTACATCTACGTACTCAAATTTCATTATTTTCACATATCCAAATATCCATATATGTATTCCGCAGTGGTCATAATGGCATAAAATGCCGTTTAAAGCGGGATTTTGACACAGGGCGATCTTTTTAATGACAAACAAAATAACAAACGACCTGTCTTAGCGTGACTTTTATCGAAAGGGGTGGGGGAAATAAAATCACGTGAACCAAAAAGATTGAGTCGGTGACCCCCTATTTTTTTAAGTCATTTAGACTGAGTATACATTTTAAAGGACGTTTAAAGAAGACAATTAAAAATTTATTTCAGGAATTTTTTAATAAGTCGCTTTAAAGCCGAAAAAATGCGGCTAAACAGAACGTCAAATTTTACACAAAATTGACAGTTTTCTTTCAATTTTTCAAACATTTTTCGGCGTAAAACAATAAATTTTATATCAGCTTAAAGGAAAAAATAATTTCCATCGAATGCTGTAGAATTTAAGATATTTTGTCCGTCTGTGGCGTTGTAATACCCGTAACAGTTGCCAAGGATACGCAACGACGTCATGTTAAAAAACGGGCTTTGATGGTCAACTTTGACGCCGTGTGTACAAACATTGACTGAAACTATTGGAATAAAATCAACGGAATCTAATCAGAAATATAGTCAACTTTTTGCATGCCAATTTTCAAGACGCTACTCGAAAGTTCGCAGATTGTCGCGTTCTACCTTAATTTATCAAACGATCGTGAACGCGCTGAGAGAGTACTTTCGTTGGATTGATGTTAATGCGCAAGGAATTCCGAATGTCAAGTTGAACGGCAGAAAACCACCGAAAAAAATAGTGAAGGTAACCTGCTGGTACCCGGCGTACTCAAATAATAATACAGTAAGTAAGGGAAGAGCATAATTGTGATGTACTTCCTGCAAAAGTTTTCAAAACCATCACTTTTGAAGATACTCATTTTACTTTTAATGCTCGCTTCGAGCTCGCTATAATATTTTTTCACTTTGAATATATCACTTTTTATTTTAATTGCTATTTTAACTAAACAAAATACTATATGTGAATAAAATTCGAAACCACATTCCCGCCTTTGAAAGAAAAAAAGAATACATCAATCACCAGAATGGATTAACCTTATACATATAAAATGGATCTTGCTCCGTTCAAATAATTTTTCTACCCACATAATTTTGTATATATTGATTACCAGTTATTGTTCTTTTAGAATACGTATTTTGTATATGGAAGCGCGGTATTGTAATGAATAATACGACCTCCCAGTTGAAATTGAAAAGTTTAAGAAAGAGCTTTTGTTATTAAAAGCATACTCGTGTCATTTGATGTTTGTTCTTTATACAAAACGTTTCCAACAGAGGGAATTGATAGTTATAAACGTTTTTAACATTCTTCCCGCAGAAAAGACAGTAATCCAAACTACAAACAAAATGGAAATTAGATTTGTAAAGTAGTTACTGATAGTTTGTTTGATTCGTATCGAATTTTGAAGGTGAAGCAATTGGGTCCATATCAAAATGACGTGAGTAAATATTTGTAATAATGGTTTCTTTCTAAAAGAAGCACACAAACTTAATAAAAATTAATTCACCCTCTCGTTGTCTCACTATTAGTTTTTCAAATAAAGATAGGACCCAAGTGTCATCGGCGCCAGACAAGATTAACTAAGTAAAGATGTCACTTCTTAAAAAGTGCATCCATTTCAACTAAACATTGAACAAAGTTGTATTGTAAATGATTGTAGGCAAACTGAATTATGCAAAATGGTGAAACCTATTTAAGTTATATGCAAACAAATATCACCATTTTGTTTGGTGTGCATCGATACCATTATGTAAAATTATACACTGTATACGTTTATCGATATTATCATTTTAAAGTCGTATTATTCATTACAATACCGCGCTTCCATATACAAAATAAGTATTCTAAAAGAACAAGAACAAAACCCCAAAACAACTGTTTTCATCATAAACATTTCCAGAGACTAAATATTTGACCAATATTATCCTTTTCAAACTAGACATATTCCTAACTCCACTCGGCCTAAGTCAGGACATCAGAAATAATCGATTTTGATTCTTTTTTTTTGTTGAGAAAATTGAACTTGTAGTGTAACTATGGTGGCATATTTCTGCCACCAGATAACCTTATAACTAACTAGTTAATTAAGAGATTAGGTTCCTAGTTACGTAAGTAGTTAACCTCTTAATTAACTAGTTAGTTATGTGGTTAACTAGTTACGTAACTAGTATTTTTTCAATAAATAAAAGATCATAACGGGAAATAAATGCATGTTAGGGCCTGAAACTGCCATCCTTTTATCATTTACCAGCTTAATGTTAAGAGGTTAACTTGTTACGTAACACGAGAACTAAGTAGTTAGCCAGATAATTAACGCGATAATTATATGGTTTACTGCCATATTGAATTCTCTATAACTTTTAACGTATCATAATGATTCCCTTATAAAAACAAATGGTGATGTAGAAATCCGCACATCTATGTGCATTTTTCTGAACCCTGATGTAAGTACACTAATGTGTTGATTATTATCTTCTTCTTTTTCTTCTTTTTCTTTATGAAAATAAAAAAATCAGAAAACAACAGCTACGAAACACACAAAAAGTCTAAGATTTTACAATCCTTTTCTTTATCAAGTATACTAATGTTATATGAAATGTTTATTTATTCTGAATAACATAAATTTAGTTAACACACTATCTGATTTTTGTGATTAGATACCGGGGTATCTTATGAAAAAGATAAATTGTAATAAACGGAGATTTGAAGAAGTTAAAGCCACACACAGATAACACGGCTCTGAAACTCTGAAAGTGTTTATTTTTACAGATCTTCTTACATTAGCTCCAATGGCGGAGAAATATATTATTAAAGCAATATGGGAGGTAGGTAGGGCATGAAAGTGTACTGGGTGTTACCATTAGTCTGTATTCAGTACAGGCGGACATTGACCTAGATATGTGTTGATGTATTCTTCACTAGTACTCGGCTAATTTACCACTTCTTACAATAAAACATTGACTGGTTTGTAAATATGTAACATTTTACTTTAAATACAAGGAATAATTTTAATATTCGGCTGTAGTAGATTTCGTTAGTTGAAAAAAAAGTATTAAGACTTGACGAAGAAGAATCTAGAGAAAAAATTGACAGGATAGTAATTAGAGATAAGATTAGTTAAACAATATGCGTCAAAAACATGATGCAAAAGTTTACTTTTAAGCTGCATGCCTCCAGATGTGACAAAAATTCAAGCAATTCAACCTCAAGAAAAGTGCACTAAACTTTTATGAAAAGTAAAACTATTTAAAATTCATGTTATTAATTTACATGTAACATACAATAAATGACATATTTAATAGAATTTATGTCACCATATTTGTACAGTAAGACTAACGCGGTAAGAGCTTTATGCATATTTTGACCCGGAATGATTGTGTCGTTTGCAATGTGTAAATTCACTTGAAAATATTTTACTTATATTGTTATTGTTAATACATTTTTAAAATTTAAGCATAAATCTAGGAGCATGAGGAAACAATTGAGCACGTAATTTCTTTATTTTTATTCATTTTTTTTATTAATTTGTTTATATTTATTTGGTTTGAATGAATCTGACACTGTTAATGCCATATATGGCAACTTTCCATCTTTCCTAGTGTCCACTTTGCATTATTTCAGGCACAGTGGAATTACCGACCTTCTGTAAGCTTAATACCGAGATAAAGTTTTCTAAAAAGAAAGAATCCAAAAGCACTAGCATAATTCGAACTCACAGTGGTAAGTAGCAAGGTATTAAATAATTTTTGTCTAGAAATGTGCAATACCGACTTTAAAATTAATTAAATCAATAGATGATATTAAAAAAAAATGCATCTCCCAATTAGGCCTTAAAAGTCAGTTGCGTTAAACCGAGTTCAAAACAGCTTGAATAATAGAGAAAGTTAAACTGATAGAATTTATTTCTCGGACCTTCCCGGAATTTCTGTTAACGCGCTCAGATTTTTAAAAGTTATTTCTGATTATGTAGGAAGATTAAAAGTTTAAACTTAAGCAATTTAAGATATTTTCAACAAAATCCTGAAAAAGCATAAACTAGGAATATGAATAGATTGTATAGAGAGAAGCGTTGGAACACGTGACAGTGAAGCTTACCGTCGCGTTCCGTTACTGCATTCCATCGGGTATCATCTGGAGACGATTTGATTACTGATTTCTTTCATATATCGACACACGTATATATCTCTATCAAATTATCCGAGAATAAACAAATCCTTTAGTTTACGCCTGGGAGGTTGGAACGAACGAAGGCGTGTTTCCATTCTATTAGAAACAGGCTTCTAGAATAGCCTCAAGGAAAGTAAAGGATAGAAACATCCTGTAAACATTAAGCATGATCTGCAGCATAAATTTATGTTCAGGGAAATTGTTACGACGACCACACATACATTAAATTGTTAACTAAAGGAAATAAGGACTTTTGTTAGCCACGATGTCTATCTTGAAAATCAGCATTATATACATGTATACTGTTTCACTGTTGCTTTCATTTTACTATAAATACTCAGTTTTTCACTTGAAAATATATGAAGAAATAAAATAAAAAACACAAACAATGTTATCAATATTTGTTCTTTCGAAATGTTTGTGCATCAACCGTCTAAAAACCTTTATAGAACGTTAATATCAAAAACACTGAGGCGAGAACAAATGTAACCACCAACAATATAGTTTAACTATAGTTTTTCTTGACGTGTTAGAATGGAAAACCATCTTGATCTTGTTTGCTCTATGTTATACATACAGCACGATATGTTGTTCAGATGTTTGTGGGCCTATGGCCTTCGTTATTATATTAATGCACATCTAAACTCCATACCGTCCTATATTATAGCACAGTTCACTCAAAATCAAGATATGGTCTCGGCTCATTAAATTTTCGTATTCTTTGTTCTACAGTAAATCAGTCACATTTGAGGCTTAATTCTGGATTCCACTGTTCTTGTTTTTATACAGTCTTCAACTTTAAATATCAACACTATCTAAGTGAAATGATGCCCAAAATATAATGTGTTAGCCATGTACTTTTTCAGAATCTTCATTTAAGAAATAACATCGGCCTGAGAGGTGTATATCGGCTATTTAACACCGGTTTGGAGTTTGGATGCGTAGGAATTGACCACGAAGGCTGTAGGCCTGAGTGCATCAAAACGACAAAACCGGTGTTAAATAGCCAATTTACACCTCTCAGGCCGATGTTATTTCGATTCTAACACGATAAAATAAGGAAAATCACTAATGTTATTTTTCAAGCGGAAATAACTTCCGGTACCGATTTTCGTATAACGATGTTCGATTTTCGCACCCTACTGTTGCGAAGATATAGAAATTATCGATCAAAAGAAATGATAAGAAAAAACGTTATTTTATCAAGTTTTCAACAATAAAAACTTACGTCGTATTGTGTTTACATGAGTGCCGTTTTGTCAAACTATTTATTAACTGATATGCATCTAATATGTGGCGTTAGTGTATGTGAGATATTATTTCGGTATTGTATGAAAAGAAAACATTATACGAACTGAAAATATAAATAAAAATGCTTTTTATTGTTGCTTTAAAATGCTTTGTAAACTATAGAATCGAGGGTGAAAACATAACAGCGCATATACAAGTAGTCCCTAACCGGTGTTTATTGGCAGTTTAACACCAGTTTTTTTCCTTCTTTGTCTATAGTGACAAAATCACGTGAGTGTTAGAATCAGTTGTAACACTTTTAAATTCACCACTTAAAAAAACTCCTCACTATTGGTGGGTAGTACACCTTAAATCCTTCCGCCAACAAATGAGGTCCTAGAGAATACACAAAAATCAACTTTTAAGTCACCATATAACACAAAAAACTACACACATGCAATAAATACACTTTAATTATGACCAATCAAGCTAGAGATTACTTAAATTGGACCACTTCAAAATTTAAAAGAACTACTTTCTACAACGGGATGAAGACTGAAAACGAAAACATCATTTCAAGTCATTTATTTCTTTACCATTACAAGGAAAAATAACTATAATAAAATTAATATAATATGTATTATATATGTAAAAGAAAACTTAAGAAGCATTGTTGTAGATGTCCATTCTTTTACTCTTTTACAAATGTTTGCAAACAATTGCAGTTCTCATTACAAAATCGGCTACATTACAAATCCGGTTTTAATATCTGTCTCTTCCATTTTTTTCTATGGCGCTTCAGTTGTTCCCTAGAAACGGTGTGTGGTCTTGGTTCAAGAGTTAATTTGCAAAGACAGGGACCACCCTGTTTCATCCCCTGGGCTGATTTTTTTAACATTTTGTAAGTACAGCGTCCGTGTGTTTGTTTGTCTTTTTCTTTTACAATAACACTGATCACGGTTTAAGACACTGGCGTTACTGGATCCCGATAAAGTTCAAACTTTGACCATGTATACTTTATAAAAGCATGGCTAATTTATTCATTTGCACGGGCAGGACCACCCTTGGAATTTAAATAGCGTCTTAATCCAGCGAATCGAACGTAGAAATATTTCGCTTGACACATCCTATAAATGTGTTTATATCAAATGTGCTGGAAACATATGTTTTAAATTTATACACCTTTCTCGCTTGTTAATTTACAAATGGATTTCCTCCAATGTTTATAAACATTGTCATTTTATAAATGCGTGCTGATAGCAAGCAGTCTATCATTTCAAGACACACGTACACAAAACATTAAATACCAGTTTAATTAGACAGTTAATAGCTTGCAGTGCCAAATGATACGTGGACACGTTCTTTTTACCTTCTTCCGTTTTTTTTTCCATGTGTTATTAATTGGAACGTCCTCGGCTATTATCTATAAAACCTCGAAGTTAATACGGATTTAAAATAGTTCTAAAACAGAAACAGAGAGTGTAATATTCGATAATGTAAAACGAATGTATATATTTGACATTTAAACGAAGATAAAATCTGTTTTGGTACAATTATGATTGAAAATATGTCTGACAACCATTTTTAATTTAAATATATCAAATGATGTACAAATTTAAACAAATCCGACTTAATGTCAACAGTTTGGCATTTTCTACAACCACGATAATAAAATATATAAATAATGTATTGTTTGCTTTTGTATCTTTATGAATTCACTTATTTTATTTGGACTTTTACTTGATATATTGGGGATAAAAACTTGTCAGCAACTCCCTGTATTAAATTACTATAATTACTATATAAAACATGTACATTATTATACAATTATTGACTAGTGTGCCATTGAATATGATGTGATATTCACCGGCAGATGACATATTGACCGAGGCGATAGCCGAGGTCAATATGACTTTCTGCCGGTGAATATCACCATCATATTCAATGGCACACTAGTCAATAATTGTTTTATTATATGAATAGGCTATCAGAATTTAAAGAAAATCACAGACAGTACAACTTTATACATGTACAATTTATGCCTGTTTCGTTGAAGCGCGGGAAAAAGAGGCACGTGAAAGGCGTGCAACAACTACGCGAACGTTGGCATACAAAAGTAATTCAAGTTTATACTCATCATTGCGGTGTAACTTTTAACTGTAATTGTAAAGTGAGAAATATACCATAAAGAACAAAACGCAACAGTTATATTTTAATAAGCACGCGTTATTAACAGTCTACGATATATGGTCATTGAATATGAGTCTCAATCTATTTTTAGACTTGGAAAATCCAATTCAGCCAGTGAATATGATACTACACCCAGTGAATATGATTCTATAAAACGTTCTGTTGACTACTGTTTGGACCAATGAGATTGCAGCTATATTTAGATCATATAATAATATACAATTATTAACTAGTGTGCCATTGAATATGATGTGATATTTGCCGTTTGATAACATATTGACCAAGGCGACAATATGACTCTCTACAACCTTATACATGTACGACCTTTTCCTGTTTCGTTGAAGCGCGGGGGAAAAAGACGCACGTGTAAGGCGTGCAACAACTACCCGAACAAAAGTAATTCAAGTTTATACTCATCATTGCGGTGTGCCTTTTAACTATAATAGTAAAGTAATGATATTTTAATCGAGAAATATACCATAAAAAACAAAACGCAACAATAAGCACTCTCAATCTATTTTTTAACTGGGCAAATCCAATTCAGCCTACATCCAGTGAATATGATTTTTTGACTACTGTTTCGACCAATGAGATTGCAGCTATATTTAGATCATATAATGAATTAAAATAAATAGTGGTAATCATTGATTTCGTTATATTCCGTCGATTTCCTTCGAGCAGGTTTTCAAAACAGTACGACGGTAGGTTCCGGGACACCCGGAATTCTGGATCATATTAGATATATAGAGAAAACAAGTAAACTATATTTGTGTTGATATTTGTCGCAATGAAAGGCAATTAAACTTTTTATATATCGTATGTAACGACGGGTATATTGATTTCAATTATTTAAAGATTTAAATATATTCAGAGCTACTTATTAACAAACTTGAAATGCTGAAATCACAATACTTGTATAATTGAAATTTTTGTTAGTACACAATATTGACTAAAGTTTTTTGTTCATGTATATCATTACAATAGTAGTATTTTTAGAAAAAGATCATGAGATATACTTAACATAATTTATATCAAAAAACCTTTCAACATCAATGCCAGATGCACAATTCCCGGGATCTCTGTATCCCAGCTTTTCTGAAAGCAATATGGTAGTGATCAATTCCTGGGATCTCTAGATATCTTATACGGTTCCGGTTTTTCTTAATGCGATTTCCCGGGATTTCTTTATGGTTATACAGCGCCTTTACTAAGGACATGACTATAATACGAAAGTGACTTATTTAGACGAAAGTAACTTTAAAAATAATGTGTCATATCTGTGGTTAGGAAAAATTCCTAGATCCAGTAGATATGACCTCCGTCAATGTATTTCAGAATACTGGTACACCTCTAATACTATCTCATACTTAAGTTTGAATCGATATACTAGTCATTATATGGTGTAGTTGATTAATACAAATTACATGTATAACAGATATTTTGATGTCTTTATATTTTTTGAAGTATTTTTTAGCCTACAGTATTATATATTTTTAATAAAAATGAGTAGGAAATATGAGAAAAGAAAGATTGTTGAAGACAAGAAAAAAACCTTTTTAACTTTGTAGTCAGTACCTTCTAGAATTACAGTAGAATTGCATTGTTTCATACAATAATTAAACACATATATGTTTCTTGTCACTTTGCAAGAATTTATTCTTTACTTTTATTGTTGTTAGAATTGCATTGTTTGATACAATAATTTAACATATATATAAATCCGTTTTATTCATGGTGAATTTAGTGTTATTACTTGCTTAACAGTTTCTTGACAATTATTGCCAGGCAAGTTTGTTTTAAATATGATGTTTTATTGTGAATAAACAGTTACATACTGTTCCTCTTTTCTATATGCATAAACCATTCAAATGATTTTTCTTAAATTTTTGATAAAACAATCATTTTTTTTTCTATCCGGCGACTTGATGCTTTAGCTTAAAAACCTCTACTTGTTCATATTTTAATTTTCATTTTCTATCGGTAAAAGTTAGAATATTGAGGAAACTATATGTAAAATCTACTTCCGTTGCCTTTAATTCTCATGAATATTCAAAATTTGTGTGTTGAATCACGTGACAAAGATCCGCCCTTTGTTTATCAATCATATGCCGCTCAGCCAATACCATGGGAGAAAATATCGATAAATTCTTTGATAAGTAAATATTTCGAACATTGAAAGATATCCTCCCATTATTTACATTAACTTGTCGATCAAATATGTGGCTATTTTGAAATTCTATCAACTCTATAAATTAATATCGCATCAGTTTTGAAAAGTTATTTTATGAGAAACACTCGACTGATTTTTATTCCAGTAGCTTTTGTGTGGAAATGTTTGAATGCTCATCATTTAAATAAATACATTTAATGAAAATGTACTTGTAATTCAAGAAAGGAGTTTCGGATCTCAATTAAAAGTGACAATAAAGTAGGAAAAAATTGAAATTATCTTGTAAAAAGGATATTAATATGAATTCTTTGTCGCATCTATATCCTGTCACGGAAAAAGGGACTCGAAAGCCAAAATGCGCAAGATGCAGAAATCACGGAATGGTGTCCTGGTTAAAAGGGCATAAACGTCACTGTGACTTCAAAGACTGCACGTGCGCAAAGTGTAATCTAATCGCCGAACGACAACGTGTGATGGCAGCTCAAGTTGCATTGAAAAGACAACAAGCCACAGAAGACGCAATTGCTCTTGGCATAAGAGCATGCGCTGGGAGTGAGACTTCTTTGCCGATAATGACTCAGGGGCCGCTCTGGGGCCCGGGCACTGTTGCACCGCCGTCTGCAAATGTAGAGCGAGATCATACTGAGAGATTGTCAAAATCTCAACCAAGTCCTGGTATGTGTTGAATTTTTTTCGCGACCATATTGCATTACATATCTTCAAAGAAAAGTTTATAAGATTTAAAAACATTTTGTTTATTAAGATCTATTTTGCTTATTAAAATCTATTTTGTTTTATAGAAACTATCGTTTAATAATAATTTCAATTGCCCTTCACGCGGAAAAAATTGACTTCATATGAAATTTGATAGTTTATGTAATGATATTAAAGCTGCATGCCTCCAGATGAGTGAAAATATTTCACGAAAATCAACATTGAAAAAAAAATGTACTAAGATTTAAAGAAAAGTAATAATATTCACAATTCAAGAAATAATTAACATGTAATTTATTTTTGTATATATCGCCATATTTTTACTGCGTGACTTACGCAGTAAGGACAATTTTTGCATATTCTGATGTAAGTATAATTACATTGCTTTGCAATGTGTAAATTATTGTCTTTGTTCACTTGACAATAAATTTCCATTTAAAGACATTTTACAAATTTTCACCAAATTAGCATGCATTTGGAGACATGCTGCTTTAAATAATACGGTAATGACACATCTTTACAATAATATTTTAATTTTAGACGGTCGATCTGAAGATGAGGACGACATAAGCATCTGTTCAGAAGAAGATCCCCATTTCTCTAAACAAGAAGAGTGCCAAAGACGAATCCAAACGCCGGAAACACCGGAGAAGCAAGACGGGAAATGTGACGAAAGAGATTCAATGATTAAATCAAACGTTATCAGACCGGCGGCGTTCACACCGGGTCGTTTGACAAACTTAGAAATTTTGGAAAGAGTGTTTCCTCTGCACAGGAAGTCTGTTCTTGAACTTGTTTTGCAAGGATGTAACGGCGATATTGTGAAAGCAATTGAGCAGTTCTTGTCAGCCCAAGACACTATTGATGCGCATGGTAAAGTGGACGCTACAAAGGCGTCAAATTTTAGATTTAGCCCGTACTCGAACCCGTCTCACTGGATTCAAGGATCAAACTCGCAATACGGTCCCTCGCATTCACAAACATTTGACTTAAAATCAGCATTCAAACCATTACCTAATTTGCCCGCATTGACAGGACTTCATTCAGCGTTTTTACCCGGCTACCCGAGTTTGTCGTCTGCAAATCCTTTAGCGTCGCACTTTACCCAGGGACAATATTCTAGTACCAGCCTCGGACTTCCGTTTCCGCACGGGACATATTCCGGACTTCCGGGATATACAGGTACCATGAATGGACTTTTGGGCACACCATTTTCTATTCTCCCATACCGAAATAATGAGGCTAGAGATTTAACAAAGATATCAGAAAGAAACTCTTCAGGAGAAACTGAAAAGAATAAGAAACAATAGAAATGTGATAACAAAATAAGAAAAAACAAAACAAACTGAAACTCTAGTGAAACACATGTCAAGCAGAATTTACTTTCAAAGTAGCAGACATTTGTGTAACTATTGTTTGCAAAGTATATAAATCTAGATATTTAAATTAATATTAAAGAATGCATACTATTAAGAATAGAAAAAAAAACAGTAGGTCAAATGACGAAAATATATATCTCGAACAAGTAATTGACGTTTACTTGATATAGAAAAATAGAATACAAATGAATTATTTATATAATTTCAACTTATGTGCTTCGTGACACGTTAAAACACTTTTCCAAGAATAAGTCTCAAGACAAACACACGTTATTATTTTATAAAAGTATTCTGTGCTGACTGATTTTTTGTGACTTTCGTGATATACGGCAGGTTTATTGTGACATTAATCAGATTTTATGTGACCTCCAGCTACATAGCAGAATTTATATGACAATACAAATAATATACTACTTTTTGTCGAGTGTTTATTTTTTGTAAACCGTTAAAAGTTCACTTGTGGCGTAAATTTGTATTTATTTGTAATAAAAATAGTAAATTTGACAGTGCTGTGTTTTCACTTTCCATCTTCACCTTAGATTTTTAGATATTTACAAATATAGCACATGTATCTGATACATCCACATAGTAGTTAAATATTTGCGTTAACTGTCTTTATAATTTTATAACACATTTATTTTGTAACAGTTACTAGTATGATAGTAATGAAAAAGTGTTACTTATATATAAACGTCAAAATAAATGACATGAATTTTATTTCGGATTCATAGGTATAGCCTTCACTATATCCACAAAAAATATCTCTAATGATTCTGATATGCAAAATGTAATGTACGGGTAGAATCGTGAATTGTGAGTATACGTGTGTACATTTCTAAAATTCTTAATACAAATATATATTTTTCTTATGTTTGACCTTTTGAAAAATGATTCAGCCTACTGGAGACAGCCTACTGGAGACGTGCAGCCGACAATGAGTTCCGAAGTCAAAACATCATCTTATACAAAGACTTTTTTATACCACTATTTTAGCAAAACAACCGAAATGGTCAGAAAAATGTTCTACGTGGCATTGAATTTTTAAGCATAGTTTTTCATTTTTAGACTATTTTGCCAAATAAAAATGATTGTTCTGGGCAAACAGAGAAGCCAATGTTCTAAAATTTTGCATACACATCAGTAAAATATTTCCAGTCTCGTCATGGATAAGATCTCACCAGTGCTTTTATAAGGCAGTCCCTTTCTAAAGATTTCTTGAAATTTGTTGCAAAACCATTAAAATGTCTCAATCCGTTTTAATAATGCTTAAACTTTAAACGGAAACACCACATACAACGCCGTCTGGTTTTGAAGTGTCCCATTTATTTCAAGAAGTTAAAATAAATTAAGGAGTGAAAAGTATCAGGTTATTTCATTACATATCATTTGTATTGGTAAGAAATGATAAAACATAGCAAAATGATAGTTACGTCAATAGTCTAAAACTTAATGGAAACTCCCTTATAGATGACACGTTGTGTGTGTGGTCGAAAAAGGTAAGTGTTTGTTCTAAACATTACCATATTTGGATTAGGCTTCATGTTCAATTTTTCTTTTCTCTGAAGTATTTACACATTATCGCCATTTCTTGTATCAATATATGAGGTAACTGTAATGTAGTCGCTGGAAGTGTTTGGGAAACACATTAATAACAACTGTTCGTTCACACATTTTCTAATTAGATACCTTGTTAAATGTGGTCGAAAACCTTTCAACTGCAGGAAAAATCGACTTTAGAATTGCTTGAAATGTTTCCTTTTTTAAACAATAAATTCAACAGTGTATTGATAACTGTAACAAGTTACAGATATTTAAATAAATCGTCAAAAGAGAAAGAGTTTATTAAAATATTTATATAAATTTTATATTCAAATAAAGCGAATCCTGTTAAAATAAAACTTAATTCTTATTAGCTTTATTTATATTAATTGTTATTAAATCGATTTCAAGCAAAGTGACAAAGCTATCTGTATTAGAAGGCTCTGACAACGTGACTCAAGTCAAAATCAAACCATATTCACCATCATACGTTCAGTAAATAACAGCTTGAACGGTTAAGAGGAAAGTTAAATTCATAATACTTCAAACTATTTTTATTCAAGCATGTATTTGATAAATCTATATTAATTTATGAATAAAGATTGAAATAAATATTTCCGTCAATATTGGCAGTGATCAAATGTGTTTTAAATCTACATGCCCACTGAGCTCTACTTGTGATTCCACGGTGCCACAAAACAGTAAAGCACTGAATAAATGTTTTGTTACATCAATAATTCTTTAAATGTGTGATGTTGGTCAGACAGTTTTCAATGACTCTGAAATTTGTTGGGCCAGCCTAACATTCCATTGTTAAATATTTATAATTTTATGTACGTGTTCATGATGTAAACTAGTCAAACAGTTTTCGAATGGAAAAGTTAATATTCCTTTCTAAAGTGTGTTAGGTCAGCCTTACAATAAATACTGTATGTATCACTAAATTGATATTTAATTATGATAATAAAAATGTCTGTTAATCCTAAAAGTTGGGCCAGCCTAATTGAAGCTGTAAACTTATAGATGTTAGTCTGGTTAACAGTTTTTTGTTGTTGTTTTTTTTTGGATAAATTATAAATAATTGTTAAAAATTTGTCGGGCCAGCCTACCTTTTTATTTTAATATGTTGAAACAATTAATTTGTTAAATGTCTGATGTAAGGCTGCTCAGATTGTTTTCAATTACTGTGATTTCTAAAATTTTGTTAGGCCAGCCAAACATTTTTATAATTGTTTGATTTTAACTTTATTTACTTTGTATATTTGTTATCTCTTATCAAACAGTTTTAAGTGTAACTTTAAAAATACATTTCAGAAATCTGATCTCATTTTTTGAATGTTCATAATTTTATATATTTGTTACTCCTGATGTAAGCTGGCCAAAAGTGTGCTAGGTCAGCCTAACAAATTATTTATAGAATGTTTATAATTTTATGTGTGTGTTATTCATAATTGCAATAGTTCATATTCCTTGCTAAAGTTTGTTACACCAAACTTATAATTAATGCTAAATGAATGTCTAAACTGATATTTAACAACTTACGTATTTATCTACTTCTCTGTTAGGCCAGCCAAACAATTTGCTTTTTTGATGCATTGCATACTATTTTAAGTAAAAGTATAGAACAATTTAGTTTTTTTGTTTTCTTGATTCACTTATGTGAATTTGGGGCGTATATTTGCATACTAAATTTAGCAAAATCAGCACTTTATTTGGGTTTTTGTGTACATTCCCGTTCGATAATGTATTCTGTTTATCTATAGATATTGTTACAATGCTATTTATCATATTTAAAACTGCACATATATTTTCATTACATTATTCTTTACATGTAAGATATATTCAATGTAAATTATAGTGAAAAACAATGTTTGTTTAATGGTAGTTCTTCTCCATTCAATAGCTGATAAACTGAAGTGCGAAGAAGCCATTTCTGGAAAAACGTGGAAAGGAATGCTAAAATGACCCCAAATTCTTGCATGGATTGGAATCCTTGCATGGCATGGAATTTTGACATTGTCTGGAATTCTGACATGGCTTTGAAGTCATATGAAGAATTCAACACAGGCGCTTTTTTAATATTATAACACTTTTACATTTAATAATATTTACTTTTCCTTTCTGGGCCTGACACCAGTGCTGTATTGTTGAAAATGTCTGTATTGAAATGTATATCTTCTATTAGACATAACTGCTTGGATAAAATTTAGTCTTGAAACGCTCGAGTCAGTGTAAATATATTGTAATCGATTTTGAAACAACTTAAAAAGACACAAAACTACAAAAAGATAAGTTTTTTATGATTTTTATCGGATAAAAACTTCATTTGTCAATGTTGTGTTTCTTTTGCGTGGCAAGAAAGTAGTTCCCAATAAACAAGCGAGTCTGTTGCCCCGTCGAAACCACTCCGCATTCCAATTTGCCATCATTACGCTAGGAAGATATCTCTTTGGGACTTTAATACGGTCACTTTTATAATCAGGTTCGACTTTAATGGTATCAAAATTGTCAGCGTGAAGGGTCCGATTGGCAACAGATGAGAAACATTTAAGTATGCTTCTAAATATCTCACGAATCAAGTCATTTGTTATCATCGTCTTTTCGTTGCTAACCACTATAGAGTTGACACATTGAAGAGAGGCAATTAGACAGATGACCATTTGGTACATTAGCTAATTCAGCTGTCTCTGCTATTATTATCTAAAATTTAATTCTAAAAGCGGCGTAATTAATAATATAATATACATAATACTAGCTTTAAAGCGAGCGAGATCGTACCCTAGCAAATGTGTGTGAGTAAACGTTAATTCATTGACGCATACGTCGACTCAATCTACAATACTTATATTAGTTTCATTAGTCTCCTACCGGTTTCACCGGATAGACTTAAGGTCCGTCTGTCTGTCCACCCCTTCATGCATCTGTCAGTCCGTCCACAAAACTGGATCCCGTAATAATGCAAAAAGTACTTAAACTATTAATATGCACATTGCGCTCCTGTGTTGAAAAACTTGGTTGCTATGCCAACAAATACATCCCATAATAACGCAAAAAGTGCTGAAAATATTTTTATGAAACTTGAAATATTGGTAGATGGCAGATTTTCTTCACACATATGTTGAAAATTGTGTTGCTATGGTAACAACTAGACTTTAAATATGACAATTTTAACGAAATTTGTGATAACTCAAAAAGTAATGAAAATGTTTCATGAAAATTTTATGAAATATTGGTTGATGGTTGTATGGATTATGCACTTCTTTTATTTTCTTCCTATGTTGAAAAAAATGATTGCTATGGAAACAAATATATACTTAAAATAAGGCAAGTTAGTCATCCACAAACACTGCCCATATTTTTATGAAACTTGAAATATGGGTAGATGACAGTACTGGAGATTGTGTACGCTTTTTTTCTTCCAGTGTTGAAAGGTTTGGTTGCTATGGCAACAAATGGACTTTAAATTTGACAAATATAACACTAATATGACAAATATAACAATATTATGAAACTTGAAATATGGATAGATGACAGTATGTAGAGTATGCACGTCACTTTAAGCTCGGCCACAGGGAGTATATCGAGAGCTGTTCTACTCACCCAAGATCGGCGACATTTTACACTCTACCCGCTCCCCTCCCCCTTTAACTTGCAGTTTTCATAAAAATGTTTGTTGTCTATAACTTCTTTAGCTCTTAAGTTATACTTTAGAGTAAATGGTCCTTATTATCACCCGTATCATGTATGAGAAGATTCAATACTCTACAATGGCATAATTGGATGGCCATGACTCTTCAGAATGTTGCTAGGGTTCTAGGGAACTTTTGTATTGCTTGTAATATTTTGATAATTGCTCGTTCGTTCAATCAATCAATCAATCAATCAATCAATCAATCAATCAATCAATCATAATAATAAAATAATTAAGGCAAAAGATACAGAAATGACATTCAATTACACGAGACATCTGTTTTTAAAGTCTCATTCGACATACTTCAAAATACTCATTTAAAAATTTAGAATAAGCGAATAAAAACTAATACATGGACATGCCGATCTGTTCAGTGATTTCTTGTTTTATCTTAAATTCGGATAAATTTCGATATTGTTACGACTTTTTTTAAGTTAAGATAGCTAATCTAAAGTGTAAAAGAGAAACCTGAAAAAAAAACTATGAATTTATTATATTTTACTGGGAAAAAAACCCATTAAAGTGATGTAAATATCATTAAGTTTATGTGGTAATGCTAAAAAAACATTGACCTATTAATTTCTTGTAGGATTATTCATCTTTGTGGCGGCGTGGCGGAGTTGTTAACGTGTCGGACTTGTAATCGAAGGATTGCTGACCGCGTGGGTTCAAACCCTGTCAGGGGCAAGCCGTTGTTACCTTGAGCAAGAAACTTTACATGCATTGCTTAGTACTGGTTGGTTCCAGGAACGGATTCGAGAGTGTTTCAATAAGCTTATAGCTTCCAACACAATCGTACTAAAATAAATTTGTATATTAAACTAATCTTGAAAAAAACGGATCACTTTAAGATGTACATGTATGTGTTTCCTGGGACTAAAAATGAATCTTTCTGTCCCAGGTGTTTCTAAACAAACCTGCCTTGTTACGGTAAGTGAACTCAAATTCTAACACCAATATCTACACAGTCGGTAAGGCAATTCTTTGACATATAAAAAACTTGATTATTATGCAAAAATATATAAAAATTGTAAACATTATATCAAATGAACATATCAATAATCATATAATATATTAGACATTTATTGAACATCATAAACTAAGGGCTGAGTTCTGATATTGTTTCATTATTTTGGACAAAATTTAAAATTTAAAATTTTTGTATTAGATAAATACAGCTCTATTATCTTTTTTTAAACACAATAATAAATAATTTCGGGTTGCTTACATTTTACATATTAAAGACCATGATACATATTTAGATAAAATAAAGTAATAAAAATTATAATAACTGACAAAACAATATAAGTCGTAAATACATAATTATCAATCATGTCATTATTACACCTACCTTCATTTGCCCATTTTCGCAAATATTTTACAAAAAACACTTTCTGAGTGCGTGGAACGAGTTAAGATTTTCCTATTTTTTGCAATCTAACTTGTATCATGTTAAAGAAAAAGGAAAAGGGTTTTAGATAAAATTGTAACTTTGTATCACTTCAGGTCGGAAAATATCAGTTTAAATATTTCAAAAATGCTTCAAATTATCCGCAAATGAGAGAGAAAAAAAACAACAACAATAAACAATACATACAAAAGATTTTCAAAGGGCAGCAAACAGTCGTGTCACACTAAATTCACCTGTAACCAAACATGTCACAACACTCGTGTAACGAAAACTCTTCACACACACAACCTTCGCCAATTTCTACTAACCGCCATCATTTTTCACGTAATCTTTTCATATTGATACTTATTCCCAGTTCTATGTTTTGATTTTCAAGTCTCTACATTTGACGTGGAGGGTCCTTCGATTTAAACAAATGACATCCTGCCGACAGTTAAAGTTGACAAATTAAGCGCGCACTGACTTAAGAGCTCTACTTTAAGACGGGAACATTGTCTAGAGATTGTGGAAGAGTTATAAGTCTATACCAGTAAATTGATAGTTCGTGTAATTATCGTACATTTTAGCAAATGTAGAAGGCAATTATGGAAATGATAATTTTACCGGCGTCTAAACACACGTGTCAAACTTAAAAGGAATATTTTGTAATTAAAAGTGAAAATTGATATAAATACTTTTCAACTCCCACGGCCATTTCGAACAAGTTATATATGAAGCGTTATGGGTTTAATAATATTAAATAGACCATTGACTGTAAAGCAATGCTCAAGTGGCTTGTTTTCAGTTAATATTTACACTTTGCACACATTTAAATATGGTTGTAATGAAATACATGTATGCATCATTATGACAGTCGATTGAATGATAATAGCAATGATGATAACTATGAAACTCGCCTAAAATTATAACGCAAATTACGTCACGTCAAAGTATATGCACGATCATTCAATAGCGCTTTTACGGAGTCGCAACGGCGGCACGGATATGTGATAAAGATGATATATTTTAACGTTTAAGATTTTGTTTGCTCTATTTTCCGTTTTTTTTGTTGTTGCAAATATCGTATCATTCCCAAGGCCGCATGTTTAGTAGATGTTTGCTGTGATATATGGAATGACTATGCTGTGTGTATATATAAGCTATCAATAATATTTATTCTACAAGTGCACGCAGAATGAGATGTCGTGTAAGTGAGCGGTCACGTGCTGTTGTTTTAAACGCGGATAAAATATTCTAATTGAATTTGAACATAACGTTTCAGTCGAATGCTTCCTAATTTGAAACGGTAGTTTTAGTAACGTTACATTTATTTGTCTAAACAAGTGCCGGACTGTGTTCTTGGTTGTATTATGGAGAGGAAACGTTACCATATGCTAACAATCTAATCTCTAATGGCGCCGCTAGACTGGAGTCAACAAAACATGAAGAGATTTCTGATCAGTTGCCGATACTTGCAAAAGATGTCCCCTTAACACAATATTGACACCAATATAATGTCTATTTAACAGCTGTTTTATATTCATAACTCGATACCATGCAAACATTTTATCAGTAACGAGTTTCGTGGCTTCGTTTTCATGATGTTTAAATTTAGGATTAAAACCGGAAAGATGGTTTACCATGTTCAAATATCAATTACGTGAAAGATTGTTTTACGTGTTTCAAGGTGTTTCTGTCGTCTTCAGCGTATTGCATTGATTTCTATTCATAATTTAAAGACAAAATATCAATATTCTTACGTTACAATGATCTTTCATATTTCTTGAGGAATTATGGGTAATCATATTCGGACTGATTTTAATATGTTTACCTACAGTCGTTTATTAAATAAATACAATGCCATCTTCAAAGCAGACTTGCCTACATATGTAATCGCCTATTGTGACCCTCTTAAAATTAAATAATTATATGTCTGAAATAATTATATCAAGTAGTCATAGGAGGTTATTTATTAAATTTAAATTCAGTAGCGTAGCCGGGCATACGCCAGTACGCCGTAGGCGTACAAAACGAAAATTTATTTTAAAAAATCAAAAAGTCTTAAAAGTTGAAAACAGTTGTCCAAGTCAGTACCCTAACCCGTGTTAGGCATCACCGTGAATTTTGACGGAGAAAAAAGGATTTTCTGACAAAAATATTTTGTTATAAAGCGATTTAAATAGTGTATCGGTATTTTTTGTTGCAAGTGTAGAATAGCTAGTACTATTTTAGGTAAGACCGTGTCATGCGTATCGTATCGTAGAATCCTATTTTATTCCGAATGTTGTTTACATAAGAAGTTATACTAGCGGGAAAAATCAAATGGCGTCCAAATGTAAAACGTCCGAAGAACATGCGCTTCCTTCAACTTATGAGCAGTACGACGAGTACTATCCCAATGTCCATCGTTGTTTGTTAGTACTGCTCACTATGCCAGTGTCTACGGCTATAGCTGAACGATCATTCAGCACAATGAAGAGATTGATAACATACTTAAGATCTACCATGACTACAGAACATCTGCCTGGGCTTGGCCTATTGAATATTTACAGAGACATGAAAATTAACTCCGAGTACATAATTGATAAATTTGCTGCAAGAAAACAACACCGCCTTGCAATTGTCTTCAGAGAATAACTATCTCGGCATAGATATCATCATGAAATTTATCACATACCCGTGCCGAGTTTGCGACTCCGTAAAAATGGTATTGCACTGGTATATATTTTGACAAGACATCATTTGCGTTACATAAACATAATGCTAAGACGCGCTAAATGTTAGTGTTATAATATATAGGCACTTCAATGAAAAATGTTTCTTTATCACTTCAAACGGTCTTTGTTCTTGGTATATGATAAATAGAATATTAAATGCGTGTAAGTTCATTACTAAATTTATTGAACGATTTGAATAAAATAATATAATGCTCGCCAGCTAGAGGCTCACATAATATCATTTTATTCAACTCGTTAAATAAATTCAGTATTAAACTTACACTCTTTTGATATCCTCAATAAGTCCCCCGAACCCCCTTCCATTTATAAAGGGAGGGGGACACCCCCTCCCTTAACCCGCCAGAGGCTCACATAATTTATCATTTTATTCAACACATTAAATAGATTTAGTATTAAACTTACACTCTTTCAATATCCTCAATAAGTCCCCCGAACCCCCTTCCATTTACATAGGGAGGGCTCACCCCCTCCCATTAACCCGCCAGAGGCTCACATAATATATCATTTTATTCAACTCATTAAATAAATTTAGTATTAAACTTACACTCTTTCAATATCCTCTATTTATTAGATAAGAAGGGAATAAATATGTTGTCAAATGTCTCCAGATTGCGTTATTTTGCATCTATAAATCCAAATTTTCTCGGGGAAACACCCTCGAACCCCCTACCATTTCCAAAGGGAGGGGGCCACCCCCTCCCTTAACCCACCCCCAAGGCGTATAATTACTTTTGGCCGCGCTACGCCAAGATTTATCAATAAGATGTTACCATATTTATCATTAAAAACTTATTTTGACATTCATTTATACCCTTTGATGGGCATAATGTCACTTTAAACTTGGCATGATGTTAAAATATGATAACAGAAACATTTCAAGCAAAGAATAAATTTAGGGGTCACCGATCTAATTTTGGAGATTTCTGCACGTGAATATGATTTTTTACTTATCTGGGGTAGTTTCAGGGTCAGGTAACTTATACATAAGCCTTAAAAGGTCTTTTTTTCCCTTTTATTATGTTTTCCATATATTTTGGCACAGGTTAAAAAAACACAAAAAAATCACACACACAAAAAAACCCAAAACAAACAGACAAACAAAACGCAAAAACAAAACGACAACAACATATAGTTGTTCAATTTCATTAGAGGTACATAGTACTTCAAATTCTTTAAAAGATATACCGTTTTAGAAACCATTATAAATGTCACAATCTTGAAATTAGGAAAAAATCCAATTTAGGGGCACATCGCTAAGACGCTTTAATCTGATATTATCCCCTACCTGACCCCCTTTCCTCCAGTACCTGTTACAACCCCCAAAAATATTATATAAAGTCTATTTCCACATTTAGTATTCATAACAACAATAATATGACACTATTACACAATTTTCATTATACCTCTATAGCATTAGTTTAACTAATACATATTATATTGTGTGTGCGTGCGTGCGTGCGTGTGATTCGGATTTCCCGAGAAAGCTTTTTTAGCTATGCAATCAAATCGCCATTAAACGAAGTAGTCTGTGGAAGTAAAGTTGATCTTTGTTAGACAAAAATATTTGAAGTAATTTATTGAATTTTTAATGGGCAAAATTGTTTTGCCAGTTTGGACAAAGCCGTGTTTATTCTCGAAATCGTGAAAATCATTACTCAGTTTTGGTTTTCCAGCGGTTAAAATTAGAAACCACATCGTTTGTTCGTCGATGATTGGCTGTTTGAAAGATTAAGAGAAGGTGACAACCTATTAGTGGTAGTCAGATCCAAATGCATAGCTGATTTTAATCAGATCGAGTCAGAATTTCTTACATAGATAGCTTTGGCACTTTAAAAAGACACATATGCAAAATATAATTAAAAATATATTAAGAAATAAATTGAAAATCGTATTTTTGTCCTATTTTAAGTCTGATTTCAGCTTAAAGCGTTTGCAACGCCTATCAATTTTTGGTCAATTCTCACAGTAACAATAATTATTCTGCAAAAACGGAATGAGCGAATTATCTGAAATTTTGCACACAAGTTATTGGTATAGACCTACATCAAATGGAACATTAATCTCGAAAAATTATTTTCACTCCTGCCATCTTAAAAAAAACCTCAGTGAAAGAAAACCCCTTTAAACATTGTTTTCTGCTCTCTCTATTCCTAAACGTTTTTGTTAATGTAACTCTTCAAGTTGTTAAAAATGGACATGTTCCATTCCGTTTAACCTTTTATCTCATATAAGCGTGTTTTGACGGCTTTTCATCCCCTTTTGAGGCCTCAAATAGTGAAAAATGCCCTATGTAGTGTAGAATGTTGTTCAAAAAGTGATCACTTTTTAGGCGCTGCCCCCTACCAAAAAGGTACATCAAGGAAGTGACAGAGGGGGGATGTGCCCCCTTCTGTTTCGGGGGTTTGAATGGGGTGGCAGCCCCCTCATCGCCAAGAAAATTTTGGACTTGTGAGGGGCTTAAAATGGCCTCAGGTCGATCGTTAGGTAACACGTAACCAACGCTGAAAAGACTGACTCTATCTCAATCAATTGAGAAGTTGCAGCACGTTGAAATTAGTTTTGATGAAAAAAAACCCCGCAAAATTGTGATTTATGGCAATTTTGAGACGTCCCCCGTTGCCATGGAAATGGGAAATTTATGATTGAGCATGCTGTTACAAAGGCTATAGTCCAGTCAACATTTGTGCCAAGTTTGATCAGTATTGAAGCATTTATTATAATTTCATATTAGTTTGAATTTGTAACAGGAGGCTTTTCAATGAAAACAGCCATTTTTTGCAATATGCTCATGCGTAAAAGGTTAAACGAAAGCAGCTCGCTTATTACGGAACATGAACCGAGAGGCGTTCCTCTTTGAAATCTGTCCTTATAAACTGGAAATTCAGAAGTAAAAAATCACAAAGGTGGCCGTGTATTTCAAATGGGCAATTACACAAATTATAGGTTATACTTCAATTTGAACTGATACATGATGGATACTTATGAACAAGCTCAATGTGATATCTTTTATATGTATTATGTGCTAAATTGCACCTATTCAAAAGGTTGCGTTACACTAAAGAGCAATATCTAGGTAATAAACGCTAAATTCTATTTACATAATGAGAGTTCTATTCAAAAACTTTGTTCTTTTTGGGGCTTTTATTTGTCAATTATAATATATCATTTTTAAAACGAGATAAACCGCTCTTCTTTTCAATATCTTTTGGTACTTTTCATGGGAAACATTTTTAGATTTGCTTTAAGAGAAGGAAATCTATTTCATATAATGACTAATAAATAATTATGACTTAAGCGGTATTTCAATGGGCGTGGTAAAAATGCCAAATTTCATTAACGAAAACATCCAAAAATATGCAACAGATATAAGGAAAGTACGGAATTCTGTTGGGGCCATTTATAATGTCGCCGTCGCGTTTTCATGGTCGACACATGACAACGCGAAATGACATAGCGATATCACGAAGTGACACCCGACAATCTCAAATGACGGCGACAAATTCAACAATGTCGCGATATCCACTTTAAAATTTCGCCTATAAAAGCACGATATATCGCGTTGTCACTTCGCATTGTCGCTATGTCACTTCGCGTTGTCGTGTGTCGACCCTGCAAATGCGACGGCAACATTATCAAACGACACGCGACAATCTCAAACGACGCTCGACGATGCGAAGCGACATTTTCCTAATGTCATATCGTATGTCGCGTGTCGCGGTTTTGTTTAAGGGTCGACGCGCGACAATTTCAAACGACATGCGACAATCTCGAACGACGCTCGACAATGCGAAGCGACATTTAAGATTATAATCGTATCGCATGTCGCCCGTCTACCGGTGAAAGGTAAAAAGTAGCCTCTTCAACGGGCAATACTAAAATGCTGATGCGTTAGCTGACGATAAAGAATATATAGGAAACTGCTGACTAGTTAAATAAAGAAGGATTATAGGAAACTGCTGACCACATAGATAAAGAAGGAAAGCCGGTGAAGGTGTGAAGATGTCGTGGGGGCAATTAAGACGGTTGTAAACAAAGTGGATTTTTTTTAATCAATCGTTTGCTGTTGTTGTTGTTATTATTATTATTGCAAATTTTTGAATATGAGAATTTTGCATGGAGTTATAATTATATGTTATTAAAAGCTTAAAGAACTATATGTAACATGCACGGACATTTAATAAATTGTGTAAAACTTTTATACACTGAGTTGAAAATGATGCTATGGTGACAAAAATATTTAAACAATTTCAAATACAAAAGACACGCAAATTGCAAATTTTATTCATAGATCGTATAACATATGTACAGAGATAGAACCTCGTAACAGAAAATGATGATGATGATTACATGTAGAGATGACCATTATGCATCAAAAAAAAAAAAAAATAAATAAGTAATTAATTCACGGCAAACTATCAATTTTCTCTCTATATCTAACTGGTCAGGAGTTTTCACTATAAGTTTAACTGGTCACCAGACTCTACTATACGTTTATCTAGTCAGCGTTATATTTGCTGACCATTAAAATAAAAAAGAATTTTATGGTTTCAATCCATTTGAATTAATATTTAATTGGCCGGCGGTTTTTTACTTAATCAAATTCATGATTTTATATTATATATTAACTTTACAAACATAATAAAATGAATAACAATTTCGCGAATAAATATCATTTTTCTCTCTATATCTAACTGGTCAGCAGTTTTCTCTACAAGTTTAACTGGTCAGCAGATTCTACTATACGTTTAAATGGTCAGCATTTTCACTATATATCTACTAGGTCAGCATTTTCACTATATATCTACCAGGTCAGCAGATTCTACTATATGTCTGACGGAAGACGGACAAAACCCCACCAGTTAAAACCCCACCACTCAAAATTTTATAGAGTGGACAAAACCCCACCACTAAATTTTATAGAGTGGACAAAACCCCACCACTAAATTTTACAGAGTGGACAAAACCCCACCACTTCAGTTTTATAGAGTGGACAAAACCCCACACTTACCAATTATTGGGCAAGATTTGATGAATTAAAATATATATAATATACATATTTTTCACATTTTATTTTTAATTTCAATATAACATTTGTGTAATATAAGAATTAACAATTTTATTAACAATGCATGTACATCTTGCATGTGCAATATGCAAAAAAGGTGTTACAAACTGTACACAAAAAACTTAATCCAAATCCCTGAAGAACAAAACAGATTATTTATTGATGTTTTGATTGCAAAAAAGGTGTTACAAACTGTACACAAAAACATCCAAATCCCTAAAGAACAAAACATGATAATTAAAGCATATAGCATTTATTTCAATAATACAATGAATGAGATTATACAAACAATTTACAAACAGTTAAATCAACATCAAAGAGTAGTCATTTATTTGAGACTGTGTCACATTTATGACCTTGAATTATCCATTATTAATAGTTTCTTCAATTTATTTATATGAAAAATAAACTACTTACTATTAATCAAGAATATAGCACATTTTCATCAATTAATGATTAAAAATAGCACATTTTGTATAGCACATTTCTAGTTTATTCAGTTGAGTCTATTTTCTAAGTTTAAGCGGATACAGTGGCCGATAGCCTGAAGGAACTCAGGTACAGTCTTCTTGATTGATGAGTTGTTCACACATTCTTTTGAGTTTCTGCTGATGCACAATTGTTTGTTTTTTAACATGTTTACAAGAAAGTTTTGTCCACTCTATAAAACTGAAGTGGTGGGGTTTTGTCCACTCTGTAAAATTTAGTGGTGGGGTTTTGTCCACTCTATAAAATTTTGAGTGGTGGGGTCTTAACTTGTGGAGTTTTGTCCTACATGTTATTGTTATTCTATATGGTCAGCATTTTGAATGTAAATAGCGTTAAATTTGCTGACCATATAGAATAACAAGAGTTTTACGGCTTTGATCAATTCGAATTAATATTTAATTGGTCAGCAGTTTCTTACTAAATTCAATGGTCGGCATTATTTTATACAATATATTAACTTTGCAGACAGTATAAAGTGATACTAATTTCACGACAAAGTATCATTTTTCTCTATAAATCTAACTGGTCAGCATTTTCACTTTATATCTAACTGGTCAGCATTTTCACTTTATGTTCAACTGGTCAGCATTTTCTCGCCTGAATTTAGAGAGCGTTAAATTTGCTGACCATATAAAATTAGAAGAGTGTTTGGCTTTAATTTGAATTAATATTTAATTAGTCAGCAGTTTGGTCTACATGATTTTATACAAAATATTAACTTTGCAGACACTATAAAATGAATAACGATTGTCTTTTTTTCCTATATATATCTACCTGGTCATCATTTTCACTTTATTATTTACTGTAAATTGTTTATTGTATTTTGTCGGCTGCCACATGCATGCATCTGTGTTTATAATAGACAAATAAAGAATGACACGTGTGAAAATTCTTTAAATTGTTATGACATTGGGGCAAGACGATCTCGATATCATGTAATTTGTAAATAACAACGAAGCTTTACGTGCAATTTTCATTTATTTCCCAGTAAGAGTTTCTAAAGAATAGTGAACACACAAAAATAAATAAATAGAATGTGCAATTATTCCATTAAAGAATTAATTTTCCGGCTTATCACAATTGATGAAAAAGATAAAATCCTGTTATAGTTCATGCAATTTATTTCAGATTTGCTCTAAATACGAAATAATCATTATAAATTGTTAAAATATACATTACATAACTACATGTATGATGCATAGTATTATACATAATATTATTTAAAACAAATTATGATATTCTTTTTAATGTAAGTACACCATATTATGGCTATATTATTATTTTAACCAATATTAATACATAGAAGACGATTCATTAAAGGGAGACACAGGCAAAATTTTCATATTTTAGATTTTAATTTTCTATCCAATATTCTATAAATGTCATCGAAATGAATAGACTAAGCAGGCTAGGGAACAAAATTTTTCTCCATATAAAGATGACCACGCGGGTCAGGTTAGAGCATTTAGATTTCACCATAGTTATCACAGTGAACTATAAAAGCGTAAAAGAGCCTGTCAAATGAGCGACTTAGGCTTGTTTTAATCTTACAATATCCACAATATTTTTTTTAACTTCTAGCGATTGTAATTATCAAATGACTTGTTTCAAAACTACTGGTTAGTTCTGTCTGCGTCGTCATTTCGTTCAACATATGTAGACTTATTTACTTTTTAAACTCACATTATACAGTATTTATACAGAAAAAAAACCATCCTGGGACTTTTAATCACTTTTAAAAACTTCATTTTAGCGTAAGTTAATTAAATATGGAAAATTAATCCCTAAATAAAATATTATATCAATAGAAATTGAGAAATATATCAAATAAGATTTATAATATTAATATTTATTATTTGTAATAATTATTGTCATCTTGAAAAAAAAAACCAAACATAAAATATCTCTCGACCTCGCCTAGAATTTATGTTAAGTTATTTACAAATGCTTCCGTGCATACAAATTTACAGTCCAGACACAAATGTGTGTACCTTTAAATTCTACTTGTGAGAATGGGAAACCTTCAAACTAAAAGTATGACCTTGCCCTTTGACTAACAGACATGGGTCTGAAATGAAACACATCACTATGATGAAACCTTTAACCTCTAAGTGTGACCTTGACCTTTTTGGTATTGATATGGGCCTAAGCCGCAGCACATTGTCTTGGTGTGGTTGACACTTGTGCCAAGTTATTTAAAAATCCTTCAATGAACAACAAAGTTACAGTCCGGATAGGAATGTGTACATCATTAAAATTCTAAATGTGACCTTGACCTTGGAGGTAGGAACATGGGTCTTTGACTTTACAAAGTCGTCTTGATGTAGTAGACATTTATGTCCAACTTATTGATAAATCCTTTGATGCATGACAAATTTACAGCCTGGACACGAATGTGTGTATCTATAATCTCTAATAATTTTAGTGTGATAGTGTGAACCTTCAAAATGTAAGTGTGACATTGACCTTTGAAGAAATGACGTGGTTCTTGGATGTGACACAACATTGTGATATCGTAGACATTTGTGCCAAGTTATTTTAAAATCTCTCAATGTATGACAACAATCTGGACATGATTGTTGTGTGAGTGGGTACGGACAGACAGATGGACATGAGCCTTAGCCGTGACACATGGTCTTGATGTGGTAAACATTCGTGCCAAGTACATGTAGTTTTAAAATCCTTCAATGCATGACAAAGTTACAGTCCGGACACGAATGTGTGTACCTATAAACTCCTTTTGTGACCAAGTGAAACATCAAAATGTAAGCAGGCATAAAAACATTTATGATTTGAAATATCATTATGTACATAGTGTGAACCATAATGTCCCTATAATGTGCTCAGACAATTCATAAATATCCCTTCAAAGCAAACATCACTCTTGCTAGAGGCCATGACCTCAAATCATGTCATAAATATCTCTGAAAGCAAACATCTTTTTTGCTAGAGAGACAAACTTCCAGCTAAAGACTAGACCTTGACAACGGTCAGTTAGGCATTTTCGTATTAAATATAGGTTATTTATAAACACTGCTCTTGCAAGGTACAAGCCTATTAAGTATGGAAATTAACAAAGGACAATAACTCAAAAGTCATGAAGTACAGATTACCGGTTTTTGTGCACTGCACTTCTTCTCAATTAGATCTATCATCCTATGAAGTTTCAAGTCCATATGAGGAAAGGCTCGCACAAAAATAAAGTATGAAAATTAAAAAGGGCAATAACTGAAAAAATTAAGAAGTGCAGAGGAAGATTCTTGTGCACTGCACTCCGAGTCATTCAAAAAACCCATGTATCAAGTTTGAAGTCAATCTGACTTATAGTAACTGAGTAATGCTCCGGATAAGCTTATGGGGACACTGTCGGTGGACGCAGGTGCCGACACCGCTATCAAAAGTAACACCTATATGTCGACTTTTTAAAGGGACACAAAAAATGTATGAAATGTACATATGTACAAGAGGGCCATGATGGCCCTCATATCGCTCATCTGAATATAAATACTCTTTATGACAAGGAACAAGTAATATTATAAACTATATATGAAAGTAGATATAAAATCTAAATCTTAAACTGATATCACACAGTTCATTTGTATCTGAAAAAAGTACACATGAAAAACATTATGGATTGCTATTAATAGGGGTAAACAATATTAGTTACTGAAGAAATCACTGGTTGCTATACAAAATTAGTGTTTCCTTGGAAGTCAGTGAAATTTATTGGTAGATTCACTTGTTTCTATGGAAAGTTAATGTTTGCTATGGAAGTCACTGGATGCTATGGAAATTTACACGTTACAATAAAAAAAGTCAATGGCTGCTATGAAGTCACTGGCTGCTTTAGAAAACAAACAGTTGCTATGGGAGTCAAAGGGCAATAATTCCAAAATTAAGCAAGGCAGGGTTACAGTTCTTGTGCACTGCACTTTCACTCAATTAGATCTATCTACCTACGAAGTTTCATGTTGATACCTCTTGTTGTTTCAAAGTGATGTTCCGGACAAGAAAAGCAGACAGACGGACAAGCCATTTAAATGGACTAAGGGGCCATTTCTTTTGTTATTTTCTTTTGTTTAATAGAGGGCCATGACGCCTTATTCTATTGTTACCGAATGAACTTTATTGTTCTCTTTTGTTCTGTTTACTGTTACATGGCCCCCTACTTCTCTTAGCCCGGACGGACAGACGGACAAAGCAGCGACTATATGCTCACCCTTCGGGGAGCATAATTTAATATCATAAAATTTGACACTTGCTGTTTTCAAGATGGAGATTTTCAAAGCATTTACAATATATAATGAAAAGCAATGACCCTCTGGGGTGGGGCCAATTTTGACCCAAGGACTATAATTAGAAAAAATTGAGTACAGGTATATTAGATAACATTTCATATAAAAAAACTAAGCTTAAGCTATTGTAGTTTTAGAGAAGAATTTTTGTTTTAAGTTTTTACTATAAACATCTAAGTAAAATCTATGTTCCCTTGGGGGAACCCCTCCATAGACTCCAGTTTTGCGCTGACCCCAAGTGTTACCTTGAGTGGCGAATCTGGATTTTGTGTGCAACACACCACCCCATCATGGTGAACATTTGTACCAAATTATTTTGTAATCCTTCAAAGAATGAGCAAGATATAGACCGGACAAATCCAGACAGACGGATGCACAAACAAACAATATGCCAAAAGTGACGACTAAGTTGAGCTCACTGCAACCGGGCAGTCGCCAACAAGGGGGCTCAACAAAAAACAATGACACCCTTGGGCCGGGCTAATTTTGACCCAAGGGTTTATAATTGGATAGACTTAGTAGAGGTCTAATAGATAATGTTTCATGTCAAAACAACAAAGTTTAGCTATTGTAGTTTTTATTTTTATTTTTGACCATAAACATATAAGGTTCACTGTATAATATATAATACACACACGCGCATACACACACGCGCGCACACACACACACGCACGCACGCACGCACGCACCAACACACGCACACACGCACACACACACACACACACACACACACACACGCAACTATTTGTTTATTGTCTAATTATTGAAGACAAGTTACTTCACAGTGGAACTGTAAGCAATGCCACCCAACGTAAAAGCCATAGGGAAGCAGATATTTGTTTTCCTTGTTTCAAGTTTTTGACACTAAGAGGTGTACAAGGGGCATCTTGAGTTTATCCTACTGTTACTTCTATAAATTCAGTGATATACTTTTAAATAGGTAAAACTAAAAGTCTTACATTAAGATTAACATAGCTTTTTGCTCAGCTTAAAACTAAAATGTTGGACCTTAAGATTAAAGCAGCATGCCTTCAAATTCATGCTAATTTTCATGACATTTTTAACAAGAGCCGGGCGGGGGCAACACTTGAATTTTTACTTTTTCTTCAAGCAATCCAAAAATGGTTTAAACAAATCTTTAAAAAGAAAAAAAAATCCTTTTTTTTTAATTGTAAAATGTTATGAAAATGACAAAGTTAAGACAAAATTCAACCATTAGACTGTCAAGGTTATTTAAAGGTCAAGGTCATATCTAAATTATTAAACATCTTCATTTGGTCCAAAGAGTTGTTTTGTCTATGTGTACATAAAAAATTATGACAGCTGAACCAAGATTCAATAAGTTGACCTTGATGGTCAATGTCTTTCAGAGCTCAAGGTCAAGGTCAGTTCAACCTTTTTAGAAGGTCTTGTCCAAAAGGTTGTTTTGTCCAAGTATGAAAATAGTCCATTGTTTCATTATCAAGTTTCAGCCAATTATAGCAAAAATCAAATATATAATGAATGGAAATTCAATAATTTGACCTATGAGTCAATGTCAATTAAAAGATGTTTTGTCTAAATATGAAGTTCATCCATTCATAAACTAGATCAAACTGAGCTATCACTAAATGTGATTAAAATCCCCGCGAGACTGCTTCGGAAATGAGGAAGTAAGTAACAGAATACCTTGTAAAATAATTGAAATAGAGTTATGGTTGTGGACAATTAAAGATGGTTGTGGTTCTTGTACATTACATTTCCTTTCACTGTGGTTGACCATTGATGAAGTTTTATTGAATAACTCTGCAATTAGTCCAGATAGAGTCACGGTTCTTGAGCACGGCACTTCCTCAAATTGCGTTTGACCATTGCAGGAACATTAGTTTTAAAGTTATTCACCATACAAGGAAAGGAACAAAGGGCAATAACTCTGCAAATACTGAAGATGGAGTTATAATTATTGTACACTGCACTTCCTCTCATTGCGCTCAACCATTGTATGAAGTTGTATTGAATTCCAACTACCAGTTTTCAAGTTATGCACTGGACAAGAAAAAGTAACAAAGGGCAATAAGTATGTAATAAGTCCAAATAGAGTTATGGTTCTTGTGCATTGCACTTCTTTTCACTGTGCTTGACCATTGAATGATTAGTTTCCACGTAATG
Organism: Ruditapes philippinarum; assembly: GCF_026571515.1. NCBI lineage: Eukaryota > Metazoa > Mollusca > Bivalvia > Venerida > Veneridae > Ruditapes > Ruditapes philippinarum. The sequence continues at coordinate 20,736 of NW_026853110.1, read as the reverse complement.
CACTGGACAAAAATAGGAACAAAGGGCAATAACTATGTATCTTAGTCCAAATAGAGTTATAGTTCTTAAGAACTGCACTTCATTTCACTGCACTTGACAATTGTATGAAGTTGCATTGAATTCCAACCATTAATTTTCAAGTTATGCACTGGACAATAAAAAGTAACAAAGGACAATAACTCTAAAATGAGTCAAGAAAGAGTTATGGTTCTTGTGCATTGTGCTTCCTCTCAATATACTTGACCATTGTAAGAACTTGTATTGAATTCCAACAAGTAGATTTCATGTAAGGCTCTGTGACAAGGAAAAGTAACAAAGGGCATTCACTGTATAATTACTCTGGATAGAGTTATGGTTCTTGTGCACTGCACTTCCTCTTATTGTGCTTGACCTTTGTATGAAGTTGCGTTGAACTCAAACCATTAGCTTTTAAGTTATGCACTGAACAAGAAAACGTAATGAAGGGCAATAACTCTATGATTAGTGAGATGGAGTTATGGTTCTTGTGCACTGCACTTTCTCCCAATGTGCTTGACCATTGTATGAAGCTGTATTGAATTCCAACTAGTGGTTTACAAGTTATGCTCCAGAAAAGGAAAATACAACAGAAAAGTAACAAAGGGCAATTACTCTATAATTACTTTAGATAGGATTATGGTTCTTGTGTACTGCACTTCCTCTTTTTGTGGTTATTAGTCTTCAAGTTATGCTCCGGACAATGCAACGGACTGCTGGACCGACCGACAGACCAACCACCGGGTTTCGCCTTTATAATTACAAAGTTATAGCAGTTACAGAAAAAACAGTAGAATTTCATTAATTTGACCTTGACTGTCAAGGTCAATTTAAGGGTCAATGTCACAATTAAATCATTCATGTTTATTCATATGTTTGTTTGGTAGCAAGTCTTGTATTGTCGTAGTATGAATCAGATCTGTACATAATTAACAATATTATGACAATTCAACCAAAATTCATTAATTTGACATTGATGGTCAAGGTCATTTAAAGCTCAAAGTGAAGGTCTATCCTCAAGATTGTTATGCTCAAGTTTGAAGATAATCAATTAAAAAATAAAGTTAAAGCCACTAATAGCAAAATTTAAGCGAAATTTAGACATTTAACTTTGAAGGTATAGGTCATTTATGAATGAAGGTCAAGTGAGTCTTTTTTGAAGGTCTTGTCTCAAGGGTTGTTGTGGGCAAGTATGTAGATAATACACCAATACCTTAAAGCTGCACGCCTCCAGATGAGCCTCCATATTTCAAGAGAATCAATATTGCGAAAAATGCACTAAATTTTTAAGAAAGGTAAAACATTCAAGATCCAAGTTATATTTTTCATGTTATGTTTGGGGTAACACTGATTTTGCAGTATTTTATCACCATATTTCTACTGCGTTACTAACGCAGTAAGGGCTGTTTTTGCATATATTGACCACTTTTTTGTAATTTTTGTGGATTGTAAGTGCCAATTGCAATACGTAAATTACTTTATTTGTTCACCTCACATTATTTTACTTTTAAATACATTTCCAAAATTTCTATGAAAATTAAGACTCTAGAGGTGTGCTGCTTAAAAAAGTTATGATCAATTTTAAAGTTTGCGGATGGCAACATGCTGTCATGACTAACAATTTACCGCTCTTATTTCTTCTTCTCACAATACCTCTCTTTCTTCTTCTCACAATACCTCTCTTTCTCCTTCAAACAATACCTCTCTTTCTTTTCCTAACAATACCGCTCTTTCTACTTCTAACAATACCTCTCTTTCTTCACAAAAAAAGTTGAGCTAAAACGGGTGGTAGCGAAAAGTTGAGCTAAAACAGTGGTAGCGATGTAGTAGAAATTTAGTGGTAAATACTGCAAAATCAGTCCTTAATTGAACAAAACATGTAAATTATTACTTGAATCTCGAATCCTTTTACTGTTCTTAAATTTAAGTACATTTTTCTCAAGTTTAATTTTCTAGAAATATTTTGACTCATCATGCAGCTTCAAAAGAGCGGGACATTTGTGGCCAAGCCATTTGCCCCTAAATACTGCGGATTTTAATCCCACAATGGACTTTGAATTCTTTCATGTGAGGAAGCTATCCAGCTACATGTAGCTTACCAAATCTATCTGGTTCTACTCTACTCTGAAGTCTTCATTCACTGGTAAAGCTGGAAAATCGCCTTACCACCTTGGTGCGAAATTCTCAAGGACTTTGCTAGTTCACTAGAACTTTGAACATTACCAAAGACTTTGCTCATTATTTATCAAAGACTTTGCAAATTATTCATCAAGTACTTCAAGAACTTGGCTCATTTTCAATGACTGCTCATCATCAAGGACTTTGCTCATCATCAAGAAATTGCAGAAAACATAATGTCCGATATATTGAACTGTTCATGTATGTCTAATGGTATTTTCCGTTACTTCTTCCTTTAATGAAGTAAATGATTTGAACTAATAGCAGTACGCCACTAGATTCATGAACATTTTAACAAGAGGGCCATGATGTGACCACTAGAGTGTAAACAAGGATTGTCCATATTTGAGCAGTGTAACCTAGTTTTTTTACCCCGGTGACCCATATTTTAACTTGACCTAGAAATCATCAAAACAAACTTTCAGACCAATTTCCAGGATACTTGGATCATAACAGTTGCCACTAGTGTTAACAAGATTTTTCTATTTTTAGCTCCGGTGACCTAGTTTTTCATGCGAGATGACCCATGTTTTTTTGTTTGTTTTGGGTTTTTACGTCACATCGACACATGATGACCAATGTTCGAAGACAAGCATCTTGACCAAGTTTGATGATAATTGAGTCATAAATGTGACCACTAGAGTGTTGGTTTTTCTATTTTTAGCGCCTGTGACCTAGTTTTTCATCCGAGATGACCCATGTTCGAACTTGACCCAGAAATCATCAAAACAAACATTCAGACCAATTTCCAGGATATTTGGATCAAAACAGTAGCCACTAGAGTGTTAACAAGATTTTTCTATTTTTAGCTCCTGTGACCTAGTTTTTCATCCGAGATAAGACATGTTTGAACTCATCCAAGCAATTACCTAGAAAAGCATCCTGACCAAGTTTGATGACAATTGAGTAAACAAGAGGGCCATGATGGCCGCCATGATGGCCGCCATGATGGCCCTGAGTCGCTCACCAGAAACAACTGCTTTTCAGTGTTGGAATGTCAATATATTCTCATATTAAACTTGAGCAGGCTGTCCAGCACCTTCTGACAAAAAATTAGGGCAAATTTAGGGCAATTTTTAAAAAAATGTAGGGCTAAAATTAGGAATTTTAGGGTAAATAAAAGAAATTTTAGGGCTAAAATTTGGAATTTCATAACTAAATTATAGCCTCAAAGACCATGATATGGGCTCAACTTTGCACATATGACACAAAAGTAACTCACAAATAATGCTCTCGTTCAGTTATAGCAAAGGTGTTACCAGTGTTCCATAGTCACCAGTGAAGAAATGGATTCACTGGTTAACTGCCTTTAAAAAGAGCCGAAAAACTACATTAAAACATAACTAGAATGAAAACATTTTCAAAGTTATAAGTATCCCGGAACAACCAATATTCAATTAGTTAAGCTATGATTAGCCAATAATAAATGGAAGGGGAAATTTTGCTTTAGATTTATTTTAGCTATAAATGCATTTATTATCAACATTTATTCATTTTAAGGTTGGTACATTTTCAACAAATCTTTTTAAAAACAAAAACAATAAAAACAGTATGACCAACTCAAGTCATTCCCAGGAATATTAAAACTTAAATTCAAACAGCAGGGTACATTGTATACACCTATGAAGAATTTGTTCAAGATAAATCAGGCTACTAAAAATTGTAGAAATTTCACAACAGTGTCAGTGTTTTCAATGATTTTCAACAGTTTTTTTCCAGATTTAAAAAAAAACTTACACTATATGTTATAACATATGTTCAGTACATGTTAATGTGTACAAAAAGGACAGCTGAAGCAAAATGGTTAAAGCATCCAATCATTACTGCCAGTTTACCTTACCAACTTAGCAATGGAAACTTGTCTAGATCTGCCAGCTGGTATCACTTACCAAAGATCTTTTCTACAGTCATCACTTGAACAAATTAAGATTTTATTAATAAGGACCCCTACATAAAGTTTGATGAAATTTAGTGGTTCATCATTTAAATAGTTGCTTTAAATACACCTAAGACTAAGGTAAATGGTAAAACTCTGTAGCCAATAAAAATGTAACTTCCTTGAAAAATTTTTTATCACAATTTTAAACTGGTGACTATTTTGATATACTCAAAGTCGGACAATTTTCATTGTTCTATTTAAAACAAACAGTTTCTTATTATTTTTCTGATAACATCTGGTAATTAATCAAGTATGGCATTTCTGCAGGAGTTGAAGTAAATACAACATGTGACTTTATGCAATTTAGTCAGACATGACATCAGCTCCACTGACTGTGTTCGAATTTAAGTTGTGATTGAAACATGGTTGTTTCATGATATGTTTCTCACAAAAGATAAAAAAATAGGAATTTAAGTGAAAAAATAGGGCTTTTTTAGGAATTCCCTTTGAATTTTTTATTTTTTTTAGGAATTTTAGCCAAACTGAAAAAAATTAGGATTTTTTTAGGAATTTTAGGGACGCTGGACAGCCTGCTTGAGCATAGAATATGTTTAAACAATAATTTGAAGAAATGCCATGACCTAGGGCATTTAAGCTTTAGCTTAAATGGGGCTAATCAAATTAATATGAGCAAACTTGATAAAAGACTACCTAAGAATGCTACAAAGTTTGGTGATCATCTATCAATTATTTCAGTAGGAAATGATGTTTGAAGGTTTTTTTCTATTTTTAGCTTTAGTGGCTCCTAAAAGGGGCTAATCAAATTATTATAAGCAAACTTGATAAAAAGAGTATCCAAGAATGCTACAGACAAAGTTTGGTGATCATCCATCAATTGGTTCTGAAGTAGGAGATGTTTAAAGGTTTTTCTATTTTTAGCTTTAGCGGCCCCTAAAAGGGGCCAATCAAATTAATGTGAGCAAATTTGATAAAAGATTACCCAAGAATGCTACAGACAAAGTTTGGTGATCATCCATCAATTAGTTCTGTAGAAATAGACATTTAAAGGTATTTCTATTTTTAGCTTTTGCGGTCCCTAAAAGGGGCCAATCAAAAATAATATTAGCAAACTTGATAAAAGACTGCCCAACAATGCCACAGACAAAGTTTGGTGATCATCCATCAATTAGTTCTCTAGAAATAGACATTTAACAGTATTTCTATTTTTAGCTGTAGCGGCCCCTAAAAGGGGCCAATCAAATAAATATGGGCAAACTTGATAAAACACTACCCAAGAATGCTACAGACAAAATTTGGTGATCATCCATCAATTAGTTCTTAAGAAATAGACGTTTAAATGTTTTTTCTATTTTTAGCTTTAGCGGCCACTAAAAGGGGCCAATCAAATTCATATGAGCAAACTTGATAAAAGACTACCCAAGAATGCTACAGACAAAGTTTGGTGATCATCCATCAATTACAAAAATGTAGTTCTGTAGAAGAAGATGTTTAAAGGTTTTTCTATTTTTAGCTCTGCTGACCCCTAAAAGGGGCCAATTGGAATGACATGAGCAAATTCAAGTGTGACTGTCACATGCTACAGACCAAATTTGAAGTAAATCTGCCCAGTAGTTTCAGAGAAGAAGACGATTGTTGACGCATGACGACGGACGCCGGAGCATCCCCCTTTGATACTAATAGCTCACCCTGAGCCTTCGGCTCTGGTGAGCTAAAAATGTGACCACTAGAGTGTTAACAAGGTTTTTCTACTTTTAGCTCCTGTGACCTAGTTTTTCATCCGAGATGACCCATGTTCAAACTTATCTGAGCAATTACCTAGACAAGCATCCTGACCAAGTTTGATCACAATTGAGTCAATAATGTGACCACTAGTGTTAACAAGATTTTTCTATTTTTAGCTCCTGTGACCTAGTTTTTCATCCGAGATGACCCATGTTCGAACTCATCCGAGCTATTACCTAGACAAGCATCCTGACCAAGTTTGTGATGATTGAGTCAAAAATGTGACCGCTAGAGTGTTAACAAGGTTTTTCTATTTTTAGCTTCGATGACCTAGTTTTTCATCCGAGATGACCCATGTTCGAACACATCCGAGATATCATCTAGACAAGCATCCTGAACAAGTTTGATGATGATTGAAGTAAAAATGTGACCGCTTGGGTGTTAACAAGGTTTTTCTATTTTTAGCTCCGGTGACCTAGTTTTTCATCAGAGATGACCCATGTTCGAACTCATTTGAGCTATCACCTACACAAGCATCCTGACCAAGTTTGATAATGATTGATGCAAAAATGTGACCGCTTGAGTGTTAATAAGGTTTTTCTATTTATAGCTCATGTGACCTAGTTTTTCAACCGAGATGACCCATGTTCAAACTCATCCGAGCTATCAGCTAGATAAGCATCCTGACAAAGTTTGATGATGATTGAGGCAAAATGTGACCGCTAGAGTGTTAACGAACAAGTGTGGATGGACGACGGACGACAGACATTCAACGATCCTAAAAGCTCACCCTGAGCTAGCTCAGGTGAGCTAAAAATGTATTAAAAAGTAAAATATTGCGAAGTGAACAAAGTAAATAATTTCTGAATTGCAAATGGCACTTACAGACCTTAAAAATTACCAAAAAGAGGTCAAAATATGCAAAATTTGCCCTTACTAACGCAGTAGAAAGATAGTGGAAAATATTGCTAATTTGGTCATAAATGGCACAATTGAAAATTATTACATTTATCTTAAATCTTTTTACTTTTCTGAAAATCTCAGTAATTCTTGTCAAGTATGATTTTCTTTAAATATTTTGGCTCATTCTGGAGGCATGCAGCTTTAAACATACAATGTATACTCAGTTCCTATGATATCAAGGGTTCTATGATATCATAGATTTACATTTTCTGTGACTGCTAGTAAAAGTAACACACGATGATGCTTATATTTTTAAAACTGGCACACTAAATTCATTTTCATCTGCCAATAAATTTAATTCTGTGTATAATGAATGTATTTGTGGAAAGAAAACTATTTTATAAAATCTTCATATTTGACTACTATTTCCCTTAACTGTTTTTACACACTCAAATAAAATATGTTACATCACATATGCTGACATATTGTCTGTTCATATAGTTTGAATTTTATAGCAAGTTAACTCTTGGAAGTTTTCCACAACTTAACTTGAAGATTTTGACCCATCTATCCTTCCATGGATACTTGCATTTTCGAGTGTTATTGTGACACCATAGTAACCTCTTACTTAATTACCCAAAATGGCAGACATCGAAAATATTTAAAAAAATAACATTTAAATTGGATCTTCAGAATTAAATTTTTCACATACAGTCTTGGAAAAGGATCAATTATTAACCTTTTACCCCATGAGCATATTGCGAAAAATGGCCGTTTTCATTGAAAAGCCTCCTGTAACAAGTTCAAACTGCTATGAAACTATGGAAAAATGTTTCAATACTAATGAAACTTGGCACAAATGTTGACTACACCATAGCCTCTGTAACAGCATGCTCAATGATAAATTTCCTGTTACCATGGCAACGGGGGGACGTCTCAAAATTGCCAAAAATCACTATTTTGCATTGTTTTTTTCCCATCAAAACTGATTTCAAAGTGCTGCAACTTCTCAATGAATTGAGATAGAGTAAAAGGCTTTTCAGCGTCGGTTACTAGTTACCCTAAGATCGACCTGAGGCCATTTTTAGCCTGTCACATGTCCAAATTTTTCTTGGCGATGAGGGGGGCTCCGCCACCCTTCAAACCCCCCAAACAGAAGGGGGCACATCCCCTGATGTAATATTTGGATGGGGGACGGCGCCGAAAAAGTGGTCACTATTTTTAACAACATTTCTCAAACGAGAAACAGTGTTTGGGGCCTAAATAATGCATTTTTTCACTGTTTGAGGCCTCAAAAAAAAGGGGGGGGGGGCAAAAAGCCGTCAAAACACGCTTATATAAGGGAAAAGGTTAAATAGAAGAAAAATCTTATTCATGTACAGAGCTGCATTACTGGTACTGGTACTGCAGTATGTACTGCAGCGATTTTGCAAGTACTGGTACTGATACTGAATTACTCTTACAAAATTTTGCTACTACTGGTACTGCATTACTGTCTTAAAAAGTGGTACTGCTACTGCATTACTAGGCAGTACTTTTGGTTTTGATAAAAATAGCATCAATTTTTCTCAAAAAATAAAGCTGTAAATTACATTATTTTATTTTTGTGAAAAAGTAAGTTATCAAATCTATAGATAATTTGCTGCAATATTCCTTCAAATGTTAACATAGTATTCATCATAAAAAAGCACCAAAGACTTTAAGTAAAAATTAAATTGAGATAAACAGACTCAATAACTATTTACCCTAAAATATCCTTATTAAAATCTTTTATTACTTTGTATTTACTAGTAAAAGAGCAAAATAATCACTAATTAATTGCTTCTATTCTAAATAATCCTATTTCAAGTGATATTGTTAGCACCATAAAAAATTGTTATTTACTTTGGTATAAATTGAACAGAGGTGTGAAGGTGTGAAAGGCAACAAAAGACTGTTGTGTTTTAAATGAAAGATGATTGCATTGTATTACAGTTGACTGGTTACTTGACATGAATAATGTTGTCAATATTGTTTGTAAAAAGTATGTTAAAACTATAAAGTTGTAAAAATGTTATGTTAACTTTAAAGTAAATTATGATTTTATTTCTTTGCTGAATAATATTTGCAATTATTTGTTTGACACTGTGTATTTATTCAAATTTTGATGAATATATAAAAGTAATGGTACTGCTACTTAATTACTTCACCAAAAAAAGTACTGGTACTGCAGTACCGAGCTAAAATCTAGTACTGGTACTGGTACTGCATAATTTGCCAAGTACTGGTACTGGTACTTAAGTACTACACCCTTAGTACTGATGCAGCTCTGTTCATGTATGATATTTATATTTGAATAGTTTCCGATAAACGTTAAGTACCGTGATATCATAGAACCCCGGGCTACATGTATTATACAACACATAAAAAAACCACCACATTTTATTCATTTCGCATTCAGGATTAAATCATGTATAATATGTAATCTAAATGCGTTGTTAAAGAAAATGTGAGTGAGTTGGTGAATGTGTACAGTGTGAGTAGTGTCAGTTATTGAATATATATATAGTGTTCCGAGGCACATGAAACAGACAGTAATGACTAAGTAATAATTCAACATTTATCACATACTGGAAGTATTAGTAAAGTACATAAATCTAAGACAATTAGAATAATGCTTTCCATTTTGTTCTATAAACATTCACCATTCAACACTGATTTTCATTTTTTCTTCTGGGAGGTGTATATATGTGTCAGGAAGAAGAGCTAGGAAAGGGGAGGTGACTAGTAATTATTTCAGAAGAGGAGGTTACTCAAAGAACAACATCATTTTTATGAGCCACAACAAAGTATTGAAACATTTTATATTTAATTTCTACAATTTTATTTAATCACAAAAATATAGTGCAGCAATAAATAGAACAGGAGATTCATCAACTTTAAAATGGCTAAACTAGCCAATATAACTGTTGTAACAAGAGCGTCATAATGGCCCTGGACCGCTCATCACAGATACATTGCTAGAACAAGATTGCATTTGAGAAAAATGCTATGCCACCGCATTAATACAACACTAAACCTTGTACCTTCAGACAATAAGATTTTTTGATTTTTTTACTATATGTATATATTGAAAATCAATGACCCCCGGGGCGGGGGCAATTTTTTTTAAAGTTTTTACTATAAGTTTTTACAATATGTACATATAAGGAAAACCAATGACTCCCTATTTTGATCCCAGGGCTATAATTTGAATAATCTTGGTAGAGGTCTACCAGACAATGCCTTATGCAAAATATCTTAGCTCTAGGCCTTTTAGGTCTTTACAAGAAGGTATTTTAAGTTTTTACTATATGTACATATAGTGAAAAACAATGACCCCCGGGGCGGGGCCGATTTTGACCCCAGGGCTATAATTTGAACAATCTTGGTAGAGGTCTACCAGACAATGCCTTATGCAAAATATCTAAGCTCTAGGCCTGTTGGGTCTTTACAAGAAATTTTTTTAATTTAGTTTTATAATTCCTTTTGGTTGCCATGGCAACCAGATTTCTGCATGGAATAAAATTCTTTGGAATCCCTTCACCCAAGGATCAATCGTGCCAAGATTGGTTGAAATTGGACTAGTGGTTTTTCACAAGAATTTTTTTTAATTTCACTATATAATCTATAGAACACACACAGGTGAATCGCTATATGCCACCGCATGGCAGATGCTGCGGTGGCATAAAAAGTTACAAAATTGATTTTTCAATGTAAGTCAGTAATGAGGTTACAGTCAGTTTTATTATTATTTTTAACCTAAGTTGCAAAACTCTTCATACATTGGTAGCTGTCTGCTATAAAATGCTTAATGGCAAATACATATTAAGCTCTTGGCATGGCAGTTTCACAAAAGAGTATGATTTTTATGACTATTTCTGAGAACCAAAAGTTGAATCTATATGCCAAATAACTTAGCTGTGGGCATTGCACTTGCAGAGAAGATTTTTAAGACATCTTCAGTATACAAAAGCAATTATCATAGTATTGCAAGCAATCCATAAGTCTTCTACCGGTTAGAACCCCAGCAACATTCTGATGGGCCATTGGCCATTCTATTATACCACTGAATGAATAAATGACATGAATGAACTTAAATCTTTTGAGTTTTAAGTTTGTCTATACATGTATCATAATAATGCGTTTAGTTTCCCTGCCTAGTAAGGAAATTATGTTTATACAACAGATAATCAAAAGGTCCAATTTTCTCACGATGAATAAGTTTAACTTATGTTTCAACTTATCCCTATTTTAAGTAAATTTGTTGGAAATTTTTTTAAAAGTGATACCAGGAAAGTTTTTATGAACAGACAGACAGACAGACAGGCAGAAGGGGACTCTTAAGTTATTTTTTAAAACATCCCTGTTACCAAAATATAACATTTTTAAAAGCAAAATTCTTAAAGAGGAGATAACTTTTGAAATAAAGATGCTAGATTTATGAACATTGTCATACATGATGTGAGTGTAACAAAGAACAATTATTTTAAGTTTAAAGATACCATTTATAGTCACAAAGAAGAAAAGTAAAAAAATAGCAATTTTCAAATATTGCATTAACATGTATAGTCACAAAGATGCCAAGAATCCGTTGAACCAGGTGATGCTCCCCGAGAAGGTTCTGAACACAGGAAAGTATTAAAAAATGAACAAGGGGCAAAAACTCCAAAATTGGGCAAGGCGGAGTTATGTTTTTTGCACTGCACTTCTATTCAATGAGATCTATCTATCTATAAAGTTTCCTGATGATATCTCTTATAGTTTCAGAGTTATGTCCCGGGCAAAATTCAAAGAGCCACCGCCGGGCGGGGGCAACGCTCGACTTTTTAATTTCTCTAAAAGCAAACAAAGAAATGTTTGAACAAAATCTTAACGTTTCCTTTTTATAAAATTAATCGGTCTGTCTTGTCACATAAGTTTTGTCTATATATTTTGTATATATAAATATACTAAATTATATATATATATATATAAATAGAAACACGCAATTCTATAAATAGAAACATGCAATTCTATAAATAGAAACACGCAATTCTATAAATAGATACACGTGGTAGTTACGTGGTGGAGTCTTGTGGTGGAGTCACGTGGTGGTTCAAAGTGTAAAAATAAACAAAGGGGAACAATTCAAAAATTAGGCAAGGCAGAGTTACGGTTCTTATGTACTGCACACCTACTCAATGAGATCTATCTACCTACAAAGTTTCATGTTGATACAGCTTATAGTTTTAGAGTTATGTCCCGGACAAAGTTCAAAGTGTAAAATAAACAAAGGGGGATAATTCAAAAATTAGGCAAGGCAGAGTAACGGTTCTTGTACACTGCACACCTACCTAATGAGATCTATCTACCTACAAAGTTTCATGTTGATACCTCATATACTTTTAGAGTTATGTCCCGGACAAAGTTCAAAGTGTAAAAATAAACAAAGGGGAATAATTCAACAATTAGGCAAAGCAGAGTAATGGTTCTTGTGTACACATTTTTATTATATACACATAGGGAAAATCAATGACCCCCTAGGGTTTTTTAAAAGAAGATATTTTAAGTTTTTTCTATCGGTTGCCATGTCAACCAGAGTTATGCATGGAATTAAATTCTTTGAACAATTTTTAAAGGTGACCACCAAAGGAACATTCCTGTGAAGTTTGGATGAAATTGGCTCAGCGGTTTATGAGGAGATGTCATTTAAAGTAAAAGTTTACGGACGACGGACGCCGGACGAACAAGAGCCACCGCCGGACAATCCATTCAAAAATAACAAAGTTACAGCCAATAATAGCCAAAAACATGAAAATTTCAATAATTTGACCTTCAAAGTCAAGGTCATTTATGAGTGAAGGTCAAGGTCTCTCGGATTATTTTTAAGGGTTATCCTTGAAGATTATTATGTTCAAGTTTGGAGACAATCCATTCAAAAATAACAAAGTTACAGCCAATAATAGCAAAAAACATGAAAATTTCAATAATTTGACCTTCAAAGTCAAGGTCATTTATGAGTGAAGGTCATGGTCTGTCAGGTTATTTTTAAGGGATATCCTTGAAGATTATTATGTTCAAGTTTGAAGACAATCCATTCAAAAATAACAAAGTTACAGCCAATAACAGCATGAACAAGCAAAATTTGGACTTTAAACCTTGAAGGTCAAGGTCATTTATAGATGAAGGTCAAGGTTAGTGTGGTCTACTGAAAGGTCTTGTCCCAAGGGTTGTTGTGGCCAAGTATGAAGACAATACACCAAGAAATAAAAAGTTATGATCCAGGTACAAGTTTGCGGACGGCAACGGCAACGCCGACCCGACTATAACAATACCTCTACTTTTTAAAAAAAAGAAAAAAAGTCGAGCTAAAAACGATCACAAAAGCTCACCCTGTCACTTTGTGACAGGTGAGCTAAAAATCAAAGCACTAAATGTACTGATGGGGAGGCTATGACAGAATGTTTCAGACTAATATGGTTGACTATTCATTTTGTTAATATTCCAGAACATTTCATTGAGGTCTACATTCGGATTGTTAATCATGCAAATTTTGAAAAACCTAAAAACCATTCATAAATGACATACCAGCAGGTATGACGACTGTTCATTATAATATCATAATACCATTTTACAACCGACGAACCGTCGGTTGTAAAATGGTATTATGATATTATAATGATCAAAATATTCTAGGACTGTTCATCATAAATACTTTATGTCATTTTAATATCATTGAATGATAATAACAACTGCAAGTTAAGCAACATTTTAATTGAACATAAAAATCATACATATTTACATGTACCATAATTGAGATCAATAAGACACTGTCTTGTGATGAGTATTAATATCCATTCTCTACGGACAGAAAGTTGTCTTCTCCCGAAGCAAATCTCGAATAAAATCACGTTTGAGAAAATTATTCCCATTTCATTACTCGTCGCTGACTTTGACGGCTTCGGATAATATTAAAGCTAAATATTTCTTGAAAAAATACATATCTGCAAAGCTTATTCAAAATTGAATCAACCTAAGTGAAAATTGATCAGGAAGTTATATCTTCTTTTTTACCGCCAACACTCAACCAACTTATGGTAGTTAATCGATAGATTTTAAACCTCGCTAGCTTGAAATATATACTGCGGAAAATCTGTTGTTAACAAGGTGTGCGGTTATTACGTAGGGTTTTCCTTGTCGACCATTTCCCGCAAATAGATGAGAACATCGCAGCGTCAGAGCTATGAATGGTGTTATAAATAGCGTGTTTTGGAGGTTTTTGTTGAAACTTCTCCAAATCCCTCCAGGGATATGCACGTCGCGGAGAAGCCACACGGCAGGTCAAGGTCAAGTCATCTCAAGTACCAGAGGTGATTGGTTGACCTGTCGTAAAAAAAACAAAAAACAAAAAAACAACAACATATTTTCTGTAGTAATTTTTCAAGTGTTGTAAAATGAAAACGAAATTCGGTTCATGCCGCAAATTATTTTTAGAACACAAGCATTTAAGTTCTTTTTATTTGATTTATTCAAATAAACATTAATCACTTCAGCGCGCGCAAATATCGTTTTCAAATTAAAATTTCGTAAGATACAAATGTATGTTGATGAATTTCCGATGCTCGACTGTAAGTCATTCGTATATATATGCGTTTTTTTGTCTTGTTTTTTAAAGCTTCTTATTCTTTAATATTTTTATGTATCTCACAATCTGTATTGAAAATTTTATTACACATGGACTATCAAATCACGATTCGTTGCCCTAGAATTGAATAAACTTTCTAATTACACAATACGGGGTCATTCATTTGATTGAAGACTGATCTTTGCGTCTTTCTCTGAAATAATTATTTCCTTGTTAAAACATATTTGACCACATATTTCTGTCATTTAACTGTTCACTTTACTTCCGATTTTTGTTGTACCGAAACACATGTTTCTATTTGTGATTTCTATTCGAATCCATAATCAGTTTAATGGGATCACCACCGGGTAAACGACTACTAGGTACTTTGGTCATGTTTTTTACCCCAAATACTAGTATTTGAATGTTTCTATTGGGATTAAAATGAGCGTAGATAACTAAACAACTGGTTGTATAAATCCCTGACCTGTCTAATTCTAATTATGAGATTAGTGGGTATATTAAGACATTCAATACAAAATATTCCTAAACAAAAGAGCACATGTTTAAATGTATTCCTTTACAAATAAAAGATCAGAGTAGGGATCTGTCAATTGCCAGACATATTTTTAAAAGATACTTTTATGTTAAAAGTTTGATTAATGAATTATGTAAGATAAAAATATAAGTATTGCTTTTTTTTATTTTGCTAATATTAAATGTAATCTTGTGGTGAAATTTTGTCGGAGGGTCCTTACGGATTTTGTAGTTAAATAGTTTTTTTTTCTCGGCGATACATGGTTTAAGAATATAATGTTTTCAAACTATATGTTCATCACCATTAGTGAATTTTTAGTTAAATGTATGCAAAATATTTACTAACAGCTATATGATATAGCGGTTTATGAGCGTTTTCCGCGTACAGCCTCCTAAGGTGTACTAATAAGTTAGTTTTCCTTAGTTATCACGCAAGCATGATCCATGTCTCTGATGTAAGCGACAGTTTACCATTATTTGTCTTTAAAAAAATATTAAGGGCTATTAATGGTTTATAACAACAAAAGAACATGCATGATATTGAGACTACGGTGTTGCAACGTTCTAGTTAATGACCCGTCATAAACAGTTGGTCGCTGCGTAGTAATTGGAAAATTGTTATCAAAAATAATAAAAAATATTTGCCACCTAATTAAAGCATTTACCTATAAATTTTCATTTATGCTTTTTGTTTAAAAAATATTGATAAAGTTATTATATAAAAGGGTTTTCATACCAGAACTATTTATTACCAACGTACGTATGCCTAAACCTGATTACCGCGGCAGTATGACGTCACGGAGTAGTGATTTTGAAAAAAATAACAAACAAAATCAAGAATTTTTCAGAGAATTATTATCTTTACAAATTGCAGATATGAAATAAAAGAATGAAAATATTTTCATATTGTAAATGTCTGTGATGAGTGATGAGTCAGCTTAGAAAAAATCAAGGTACTATTTTTTGACCTGATTACCGCGGCAGTAAGATTTGACGGATGGTATTAACATTGGGGAGGCATAGCCTCCCCAAAAATATATATAAAAAAAGTTTAGGAATGAATAAGAAAAATTCAAAGTTTAAGGAGGAGATAATTCTGGAAATATGGATTCTAGATTTATAAACCTTGTCATATTATTATGATGTTGGAGTTTGAAGTAAATCCTATAAGAAATGAAGAAGTTGGAGTAAAAAATACCAATTTCTCGAAAAAGTTCAAGGGGGACATAATTCTGGAAATAATCTTGCTAGAGTATTGAACCTTCTCACAAATGTTGAGTGATAATAACAAACATATATTATATGAAGTTTGAAGTAGATACATTAAGAAATAAAGAAGTTATTTAAAAAAAACAACATTCTTTTCAAAAAAATTCTAAGTTCAAGGGAGGTAATTCTGATAATTTTTGTGCTAGAGTTGTAAACCTTGTTACATATGACGTGGTTGATGTCAAGAAACTTATATTTAAAGTTTGAAGTAAAAGTGTAAAAACTACAATCAGAAATCTTGAAATTCAGTCTATTTGTTGCCATAGCAACCAGAATTTTCAACATAGGAAGAAACAAAAAAGATGTGCATAATCTCCAGACTGTCATCTACCCATATTTCAAGTTTCATGAAAATATTTTCAGTACCTTTTGCCTTATCACTGGATCCAGTTTATGTGTTAAATTTGCCATATTTTCAGTCTATTTATTGCCACAGTAACCAGAATTTTAAACACAGGAACTTGAAGAAAAGAACAAGAGGGCCATGATGGCCCTGAGGTCGCTAACCTGTATAAAGGCAGCCGGAGCGGGGCCAGTTTAAGCCCCAGGGCTTTTATTTAAACAAACTTGGAAGACACCCATTAGAAGATGTTTCACGATGTTAAGTTTTTACTACACACATATAATGAAAAACAACAATATACCCCCTGCTTCCGCCCCCCCCCCCCTTGGCAGGGCCAATTTTAACCCAAGGGCTTTTATTTGAACAAACTTGGTAGACACCCATAAGAAGATGTTTCATGCTAAACATCTAAGCTCTAGCTCATTTTTGCGACGGACGCGCCCTCAGGCGCGTTCAGAGCTATGTCATCTACACATGGGATTTGGTCGGCTACAATCGCGCAATGTGTCCTCAAGCGGATAACAGCCCACGAAATAGTACGTGATTTGATCCTATGAAACTCCCATACTTCGTCGGGATATCTTAAAAACTTCCATATTTAGCCTTTTCAGTTTCAAATTAAGTTATCCAAGTTAAAATATAAACGTATTTAATTGATAAAAACGTTGTAGCCCCGTAGTATTATTGCGCAATTATGCAAATAACTGCTGAAACGATTTACCGCTGTCGAAAAAGTAAGACAGCAAATTATGCTAGAATTAAGGAGTAAGCTCAATAATTCATAGAAATTATAAGCAGGAAATAAATATTTCCCCATTAAACAAAACTTTTTTATTAACAGATCAAAAGTTTTTCGTGATTTTAGAATAACTCGCGCATTAATAAAAGAAGAACTCTTTTCGTGACTCATACTGCGGGTTTAGCTGAATATTCAGCACTTATTAATAAATTAGACTACAGTACAATGGTTAGTATTATAAATATCTATTTTTGAAATTGCACGTAACAAGGGAGTTTTTCAACACTTTACCACCATGTAGCCTTTCATGGTAATCTTTATTGAAGGAAGTTATAATATCAGTTCTACTTCCGATTCTTGTGTTTTGTTTACATAGTTTTCTAGGTCACGATATGAGTGATTACAATAGCCTTCGACCAGAAGATAACACTATTCTAAAAATAGATTCTGCATCATCTGTGCTGACTTTCGGACGAGTACACATTATACATGTAATGAACCAGCGGATACTTACTTTGTTTACATGCAATACTTTAAGAAATTCTATGTATAGGTTAGATTGCATATTGGGTGTTCTTCGTAAATAAGAAAGCTAAAAAGGAGCGGAGCTTGCGAAGCGACTGTAGCTTTCTTATTTACGAAGAACATCCAATATGCACTCTTACCGGCTTAGTGCTCCGCCAACTTGCGTTTTATAATATAAAACGTCCAGTTTATATAAAATCTGTTCTAACTTCTATTAAGATTTGTAACCTGAAAATTTGAAAAATCCTCGTCGGTGATTGGCTTAAAAAAAATGGCGAGCACTAATTTAGCTTTCTTATTTACGAAGAACACCCAATATGCACTCTAACATATACAAGGAGCGGAGCTTGCGAAGCGACTGTAGCTTTCTTATTTACGAAGAACATCCAATATGCACTCTAACCGGCTTAGTGCTCCACCCACTTGCGTTTTATAACATAAAACGTCCAGTTTATATAAAATCTGTTCTATTAAGATTTGTAACCTGAAAATTTGAAAAATCCTCGTCGGTGATTGGCTTAAAAAATGGCGAGCACTAAACAATTGTAAGAAGCAAACAAGTTGAAAATGGAATTTAGTGTGAAATTGAAAGGGACAACTAAACACTGTATAGTGCTTAAGTGACGTAAATGAAAAAAAATCTAAAAAAATACACCATTAATTGCTGATGATTTTAACCAAAAATATCTTTAATGAGACATAACCAAGAGAAATTAAAATACAAATGACTTATATTTTATTGTCTATATGCCCACTATGATATAACACGAAGCAATTCTAATTAACATTCTCACATGTATTACGTATTATGATTGAAGTTTATTTGCATGGTTTTATTTTAGAAATATTTCGTTGACAGTTTTTTTTTCTATTTACATATCATTTCTTGGAATAAATCGATAAGGACACTGATTTACAAGTTTGACCAGAGTTTTTAGGCATAAATTTCATTCTGTATTTAAAAATTTGGACTTGTTCTGCTTGAAAGTAGACAAAATCTGAATTATATCAGATTAGGACACATAAAATATATTGCTCTACAAATCTCGAACTTGTATGGAACAAATTTTCTCTGTTATATCTTTTGTGTTTTTTTTTTTAAAAAAAAGCCTTAATGTCTCTCCGGTTGCATGTCTGGCGCATTCAGTGCTGCAGCACTTTGATTTAACTTTTTACTATACACATATAGTTAAAACCAATGACACCCCTGGGGCGGGGCCAATTTTGACCCCAGGGCTTTTATTTGAACAAACTTTGTAGACAATTACTAGAAGATGTTTCATGCTTAATATCTAAACTCTAGCTATTTGGGTTTTTTCAAAGAAGATTTTTAAGTTTTTGCTATACAAATATAAGGAAAATCAATAACACCTGGGGCGGGGCCAATTTTGACTCCAATGCTTTTATTTGAACAAACTTTGTAGACACTCACTAGAAGATGTTTCATGCTTAATATCTAAACTCCAGCTATTTGGGTTTTTTCAAAGAAGATTTTTTTAAGTTTTTGCTATATACATAGAAGGAAAATCAAAGACCCCCGGGGCGGGGCCAATTTTGACCCCAGGGCTTTTATTTGAACAAACTTGGTAGACACCAATTAGAACATGTTTCATGCTAAATATCTTAGCTCTAGCTCTTTGAGTTCTTTAAAAGAAGATTTTTTAAAGTTTTTACTATATGCATATAGGGAAAATCAATGACCCCCTGGGGCGGGGCCAATTTTGACCCCAGGGCTTTTATTTGAACAAACTTTGTAGACACTCATTAGAAGATGTTTCATGCTTAATATCTAAACTCTAGCTATTTGGGTTTTTTTTCCAAAGAATATTAAGTATTTACTTTATGCATATAGGGAAAATCAAAGACCCCCCTGGGGCGGGGCCAATTTTGACCCAAGGGCTTTAATTTGAACAAACTTGGTAGACACTCACTAGAAGATGTTTCATGCTTAATATCTAAACTCTAGCTATTTGGGTTTTTTCAAAGGATTTTTTAAGTTTTTACTATATGCATATAGGGAAAATCAATGACCCCCTGGGGCGGGGCCAATTTTGACCCCAGGGCTTTTATTTGAACAAACTTTGTAGACACTCATTAGAAGATGTTTCATGCTAAATATCTTAGCTCTAGCTCTTTGGGTTCTTTAAAAGAAGGTTTTTTAAGTTTTTACTATATGCATATAGGGAAAATCAAAGACCCCCTGGGGCAGGGCCAATTTTGACCCCTTGGCTTTTATTTGAACAAACTTGGTAGACACTCACTAGAAGATGTTTGATGCTAAATATCTTAGCTCTAGCTATTTGGATTCTGTAAAAGAAGATATTTTAAGTTTTTACTATATGCATATAGGGAAAATCAAAGACCCCCTGGGGCCAGGCCAATTTTGACCCCAGGGCTTTTATTTGAACAAATTTGGTAGACACTCATTAGAAGATGTTTCATGCCAAATATCTTAGCTCTAGCTCTTGGGTTTTTTTAAGAGAAGATATTTAAAGTTTTTTCTTTCGGTTGCCATGGCAACCAGAGTTCTGCATGGAATTAAATTCTTTGAACAATTTTTAAAGGTGACCACCAAAGGAACATTCCTGTGAAGTTTGGATGAAATTGGCTTAGTGGTTTAAGAGGAGATGTCATTTAAAGTAAAAGTTTACGGACGGACGGAGGGACGAAAAGCGATCACAAAAGCTCAACCTGTCACTTTGTGACAGGTGAGCTAAAAAGAGGTGCATAATCTCCATACAGCCATTAATCCATATATCAAGTTTCATAAACATATTTTCAGTCCTTTTTGCATTATCGCGGGATCCAGTTTTCTGGACGGACTGACAGAGGGTAAACCTAAAGTCCCCTCCTGTTAAACCAGTAGGGGACTAACAAAGCGACCACAAGAGTGGGCTTTTTTGACCCAAGGTAAATAACTGATATAACTAATGTGCTTATACAGATCAACTAGGCAGTACTATATGGCAAGTATCTAAGCT
>NW_026853109.1:0-30419 GCF_026571515.1 Ruditapes philippinarum | reverse complement strand
CTCGGTTTCGTCTCATAAATATATGCACGACAGCGCAATTACATGTGAATGGAGTCGCAAAATTTGCAAGGATATATGATAGAGCTAATTATGTATTTTCATTGTTTACTTTCAGGATAAAGAACGGAACAAACCTGACATAAGATTATTGGCGATATGTAAGCAATATTCCGGCAGGTTTATTTTAGATGTTGTCGGGTTCGTCCTATTTTTGCTGGGATACATTCTTTTTACAGTGATATACGCATTGATCTGGACACGAAAAGACTTTAATTAAGCTGAGACTGAGTCTGTGTTATTAACATTCATTGTTTATATTTTGATTTATCGTTGACTTCTTAAAAAGTTGTAACTTAGACAAATGTAATGAAAAAGAATTAAAAACATTTAATTTTGTTTTCTTAACAGGACTACATTTGAACGTACAAATTTTATATTGCAACCTCTGGAATCATTAACAAATATTTGAAATATCATAATCGGCAAAATCCCTCTAAATCATTATTAAACAACTGTATTAAGAACATATTAAATTGATATGATTTCTATGATTTTAAAATACTTAATTTACTTTTAAAAACTAATGCAATTTGTTGTATCAGTAAATGCTTGTAAATATTGGTTATATACAATTTCCAGGTGTTTATTGTTTAATTCAAGTTGTTACTATTTTGATATTGTTGTTTGTTGTTGTTGTTGTTGTTGATGTTAGTGGTCATTATGATGAGGATGATTATGTTAATGTTGTAAACAATAAATGTTATATTGTCCAATAAGTTGAAATATAGAAACGGAAACGGTAAATTTATGTCGTTTCCATACTGAAAGAGTTGTAATATAGAATGTTTATGTTATCTTACTCACATAAAAACTGTTTGTAAACAGAATAAAATGTTCCGGAACAAAATATTATGGTGTTATTGTTAAAAGGTTCCTAAGGTTAAGCAATAATTTTGTGCATGCGTCATTCACCCAAAATGTAATAAAACAACATATATATTTTATACATATTCGTATTATTCTTTTTCAAAACTTCAGGTAAAAATATTAAGCTTTATTCACTTTAACTTTGCAAAATATAAACAAACTGCCTGACAAATGACTATTTTGACTGAAACATAAACATATAAGATAATACATGGTAATGCTCAGCACAATATTTAATAAATGATTATCCTGATATTTTACCGATTAAGTGTTTGAAAGAATCAATTTTCAGAAAGTATTTTGCAGTATAGTTTTATGATATTGGTCTGCGTGAACTTTCTATTTATGATGTACGAACAGTCATGTCGGCGAAATCAAACAATTTCACAGTTGTTGTTTTTCCTAAAACATATTAATTTTAGCGATAAGTTTCAGTTCCATGGCATATTATATGTATGTGGTTATATCATTAAATTTTAAACAGCAAATTATAGTCATTAACAAAGACAAATATGATCACATGTAAAATAAAACAAGAACAA
This sequence comes from Ruditapes philippinarum, assembly GCF_026571515.1. NCBI lineage: Eukaryota > Metazoa > Mollusca > Bivalvia > Venerida > Veneridae > Ruditapes > Ruditapes philippinarum. The sequence goes on along the minus strand of NW_026853109.1, from coordinate 28,950 downwards.
ATGTTTCTGCAGTGGAGCAACTGAGAAGCTCCGCGCAAATAAACGCGCTCATTACAGATACCTTACCATATCATTACTACGCACAGGGCATATTCTATTCAGATCTTTTACAATTATTTTATTAGTCCAGATGCCTTGCATATCATTTATTTGCAGAATAAAACTATATTAATAGAATGTCAATGAGAGAGGGGCCAGATATTAAAATAAAAAATAACAAACAAACAAAATGCTTTCCCTAATGCCTTCCTGGTAAGGAAAGTAATTCTAATAAAAAAAGACTTACACGACTTGTTAATTTTATGTGACATGACAGTAGTTGAACATTGTTCTGTTTGTGTCACTACATTTGTCAGTAATATTAGACGATAAAAGATATCAAAGCATGTACATTTTCTTTTTCACGTATCATGCTACTCATTTTCTACAAGTAGCAACAACAAATCATGGTAAGAAATATTAAAATCCATATGTACGAGGAAAACCATTCAACATAAAAAAAAAACTTCTACTCTTTTTCAAAACATTCTCCACCTACGTCTACGCACTTTTGCCATCTTCGTGGGACCTTTTGTATTCCCGCTGTGAACAATGACGTAGACCTATGTTTTAGGTACTGTGTAACAGCAGATATTAAAGCCGCCCTGGTCTTATATTTCTTTCCAGCAAGCATTTTTTTCAGTTCTGGAAACAAATAAAAGTCACAGGGGACGAGGTTCGGGGCTATAAGGAGGGTGATACAACAATTGCCATTTGTAAGAGATAACCTTTACTGTAGCTGCGGCGGTATGGGAGGGTGCGTCATCGTGAAGAAGGGGGGTATTTTTCTGTGCTAACCTGGCACGCATTTGCTTCAGCTTTTCTCTGAGATTTTTCAGAATTACTTCAGAATAGTACTTGGCGGTGACAGTTTGACATTTTGGCATGAAATTAATAAGCATCTTTCCTCGTGAATCCCAAAAGACAACAAGCATGACTTTGCCAGCCAAAGAAGACAGCTTGAAGGTTTTAGGCGGTGGGGAACAAGCTCGTTTCCACTGCTTTAACTGAGCTTTTGTCTCAGGTTCGGAAAAATGAATCTCATCTCCAGTGATAATGCGGTTCAAAAACTTATCTCCTTCACGATAAAAACGACTTAAATGTTTTTTGCATTGGTTGCTCTGGTTGGCTTTTGATCTGCGGACAGCTGTCTAGGCACCCACCTGGCACTTACCTTGCTCATGTTCGTGTACAATCTTGTGTGCCGGTGCCTTACCGATGCTAAACTTGTTGGCTACCTCCTCCAAAGTTACTCGACGACTTGACTTTTGTTGACAAAAGCTTTAACATTTGCTACCATTGATTGGGTCACCGCCTCAGCTGGCCGCCAGGTCCTAGGCCTGTCACAAACACTTGTTCTGCCTTCATGAAACTTAGAAACCCAGTTGTAGAAGGTTGAACGTGATACACATTTATCAGAAAATCTCTTTTAAGCCTCTGAAAGATGTGGCAGGGCTTTTCACTTCCTGCAACCAGAAACTTTATTACAGAGCGTTGTTCCTCTAACAAAGAGTATATGATAGACGAAACGCCTATCATATATCAGAGGGCAAAATACTGTGTATACACAACTATCATTGAAAATAAACTCACCACGTTATCGGCGAATGAATGTAGTTTTCACCAATATATAATGTGTGTATAAAGCTGCACGTGGAAAGAGAAGAGTATGAAAAGTCCGGATATTTTCTGACCGTCCCTCGTAAATACGCCAAAACAAATACTTTATTCAAAATGTCATTCGCGGCTCTTTCGCGGCTCTTTCGCGGCAAGTGGTATATTATGATATAACAAGAAAAGCATTGATGCAAAGCATCAAAGACCGTCCAAGTCAGAAATGCAGCACATGATGATAAACAAGTAGGCATCTGATGACCAGATATTCTTATAACTTTTTCAATTTTTTATTAGATTTTACTAGAATTGTATACTATAGATAAATGGGCGGACGAAAGACATTGTTGACCATGAACTTTGGTAGGCTTGCTAGAGATTAAAATATTAAAATTTTTTTCTTTAGACGTACAAAACAGTAGTCAAAATGAATAAAGTCTGTTTTTTTTATTATCATAATTGTCACAAATCTACAAACAGTAAGTAAAAATAGTAACAAAAGACTTATAGAATTATATTACACGTATGTTTTTCATGTCAGATAAAAAGAAAATGGTTTCTATTTATACCTGGGACTTAAGATACATTAGTTAAATTTCATGTCGCAGATTAATACTGAAAGTGGAACACACATTTGGGATGAATTTTAAAAAGACCAAAATTCAGAATTTGTTTTGTTAGACACGCTGTATGGTGAAAAATATCAATATAATGGAACACCGTTATAAGAGAAAGTATGAGGAAAGTCACTTACATCATGTTCGTGAGAGTCAAAGATATAAAAGTTATTTGACATTGGTGATGAATAGAGGGCTATAGTTAATTGTTTTATTGGGAGATCAATCTACTATTGCGTTCAATTGCTTCAACATCCTCGCCTGATTTACCAGTGCCATTACATTCCTATCAATAAAAACTTAACACCTCATATCAAAACTGCAGACGGAAGTTTCTGTTGTTAAAATGTCACAATATGACAATTCAACATTCCACTCAAACCACAATAAAACCGAGTGCCTTCAATCAAAATAATATCAACTTGTTACAGCAAAAATCGTGAAGTCAGGGTGGATTTAAATATTCACGGTAAAAAATGTCAGATGTGCAATAAGGGCCGTCAAAAATCAAGGAGCTTTTAATTTACCGGAAAGAACCTACGAAAAAAAATCAAAATAACAAAGAGTGCAATTTATTGTTGAATATGTTTGCATTTTATTTCAATATTCTCTTGTTCGTTATTTATTACCATAGCGCGTCACGAATGATTGCTTCGTTTAGACAAAAAATACTTCTATATATAGAATTTCAAACTTTCACAATGTTAAGCCATGTCATCTTTTTATAGCTTTCGAATTCATGTACAGCAATAAAATACATACATAACCCACTGTGTAGTACAAAATAATAAGTAATTTCCCGTAGAAGATACAAATTACCGTTTTGTTTTATCTTTTATACTGCCTACCCAGCGGTTGAGGCATGAACTTTGTTCCTGTTTCCATTCATTTATATGACATGCTGCGAATCATCAAAGAGGAAACAAAAATATTACTTTACATAATAGAAATCGGAAGGAATTCTTTATTAAGAATTTATTTTAGCTGTAAATCGAAAGTTTAATTGATAAAATTCGGGTCAACCGACAAAAATATAGTAAACACAAATAGCTCCGCTTGTGGGCTAAGAGTAATGAAACTATAATTGCTGTATATCAAATTATTTCTTTTTTGGTTTGACTGTACGTCGCACCAACACTATCAAGGTGACAATAAAATTTTTAAGGTTTTTCAGGTAGAAGAAGACCTCAGGCGCCCCTTCGTGTATAATTTCAGGTGCAAGAGGGTGGGAGTGAAACCAACGACTTTGTGTTAGTTAGCTTGATAGCTTCCTCAACAGAAAGAATTTAAAATCCTTGGCGAGATTCGAACCACAGAGACGAGAGATATGTTGTTTTATTTCAACTACCTTAACCTTCAGGGCTCGGACGTCCCTATTAAAAAATGCAAACCATATATCACAACAAATATACTATCAAATGCCCATTAAGGCCCAGAAATGCTTTCATTCTGTTGTGCCCATTCGCCAATCAGAATTATATGAGGTAACACGTGACCGCCAGACGCTCATCAGCCTCAGTAGCAAGTTAACTTTCGGACGCGACACTCGGACTATTAGACTCTATTTAATAATAATTCTTTCTCCTTGTTTATTTGTGAAACGGATTTTATAGTTTTTGGAAATTGTTTAGAAGGATATATAAGTGTGATTTGATAAAAAATTATTGACTCAATTCTATAATTTAACTGATTATAATAAACTTTCGAACTTTTTCTTTGTTTGACCAACGTACGGTCAACATAACTATGGCTGGCGTTTCTAACGGAAACATTTCGCCAAGCGCGAGCACTAATGGTGCTGAGATCCAGAACGGACATATAGCGCCAGAGCAAAATGTCGTTTACGTTCTCGATCTTTCCTTTTTTGCATCAGAGCAAAAGACTGACAATTCCTTTGTTTGGAACAAAAATGGCGGAGAAGCTGCCCACGCTGACCAAACTAGCGTGGACAACATCACGTGCTCAAACGATCCAATAATAGCACAGCCCGCCACGCTTCAGTACGGAACCACGCAGCTACGTCACTACCCGGAAACGAGGAAACCAATCGGAAACGGGAACCCCACATCATCAATATTAGCGTGGGAATTTCCTCACCAACGCCGGGTTTTTCCAAGGGGAAAACTAAAGATCATCGAGACGAGATTAAAACCTTGAATGCCCGCCTTGATTCAAATGAAAGACAAATGCAAGAAATTTCTGGAATACTGACGTCATTGAATGAAAGATTCACTAATTTTGTGGAAAATGCACCACGACCAAATAACAACACTGAAAGCATCCAGTCAGACGACGACGATGATGAAGGAAATTCGTCAGATGATAATTATTCCGTCCAAGACGGGGTACATCCGGTAAGAAACACGGATGTAAACAATGACCCAAAATTGAAAAAGCTTCTAGATTTCTCCGCGAAAGTTGATGGGAAAAAAGAATGTGGCCACGGCCCTCCAGTAAACGAGACATTAGCCACGGCAGTACAAAATTCAATAAATGTGAACTTTGACCAAGAAAAGGGAAAGAAATTGGCGGATGCAATAGACTATCCGGAAAACTGTTCACTTTTAGCTCCCCCGAAGGTGAATCAAGAAATATGGCATGATTCGTTTATATCAAAGCCTCTACTTATACAGGACTGTGGACTGCAGAATATCCAACTTTTCATTGGGAAAGCAATGGTACCAATGATAAATATGATGGATTCTATGCTGGAAAGTGACTCGCACGAAAGTACCAAATGGTTTAATCAAGCCTTTGAGGCAGTGGAGCTCCTGACATTTGCACATAGAGACTTGACAAATAATCGTAGAAAATTATTAAAACCAGCACTAAAGCCAGAGTTTGGAAAGTTTTGTGCACCTAAAACACCAGTTACCAATCATCTCTTCGGGGATAACCTCTCAGAGCGGGTAAAATCGATCACTGACATGAAAAAGTTGGGGAAAGACATTGCCAAATTTGAGAAGAAACTGGGCAAGAAACGAACATATGGCGTAAAGGAATTGCCGAGAAATACATATTCATCGAGCAACACCACCTACAATCATAATCAGTCACAGGGGCAACCACCAGTCAAGCGCCAATACACCAATAAGCATTATCATGTGGCCAATGATTTTTTATCCAGACAGGGCCTGTCTCACAGGGACAAGCAAAAACCCCAGGGACAGGGCCAGTACCAGAAGAACAAGAAGTGAATGTAAGTAACTTATATCTTTGTAAAAATTTGAACAACAAATGGGAATCATTCACAGCCGGTAATGTTACAAACCATATGACCACATGGTACAAAATTACATCAGACCGATGGATTATAAGAAATGTAAAACATGGATGTAAAATTGACTTTGATTGCGAAAAGTTTGACATTCCAAATATGATAGGCACACCCCCTCGCATGACGTTTTCGGAATCAGAACAAAGAATCATAGAAGAACAGTTAAGCTCACTGTTACACCAGAATGTAATAGAAATAGTTGAACAGTCACCTTGTCAAGTATTATCGAACATTTTCTTAAGACCTAAGAAAGATGGTACTCATAGACTTATCTTGAATCTGAAACCATTAAATCAGTTTGTAACAAAAAAAAACCACTTTAAAATGGAAACTTAAAAACATGTGTTGACAATGATTAAGCCTAACTCTTGGTTTGCAAGCATTGATCTAAGACAAGCTTATTATAGTATTTTAGTTCATAAAGATTATAGGAAATATCTGATATTTTTGTTTAAAGGTGTATGCTATTAATTCAGAGCTCTTCCTAACGGTCTTTCATGTTTGCCGCGATTATTTACAAAGACCCTGAAACCAGTTTTTTCAACGTTACGGAAGACTGGCCATGCCAATGCTATTTATATAGATGACAGTTTTTTAACTTCTGAAACTTATAATGAATGTGAAGAGAACATTTTAGACACATTGAAACTGATAGACAACTTAGGTTTTACAATTCATAGTGATAAATCAATATTAAAACCTACACAAGGTATAAGTTTTGTTGGATTTTGGCTGAACTCAGTGGACATGACCATAAAGCTGACACCAGAAAAATGTGAAAGCATAAAGAGTTGTTGCCATTCAGCATTAAGGGAAACAACTATGACTATAAGGGAATTTGCAAGAGTAATAGGAAAATTGGTCGCGAGCGAACCAGGAGTACATTATGCGGGGCTCTGTTATAAGCATTTGGAAACTGAAAGAGATACCGCTTTAAAAATCAATAGAGGAAATTTTGATGCAAAAATTAAGTTGTCACAAAGCAGTAAGAAATGTTTAGAGTGGTGGATTGATAGCATTGATGATTCATTCAGACCAATTAATTTACCTGGTCCAGACCTGATAATAGAAAGTGATAGCTCGACATCGGGTTGGGGTGGGTATGATAAAACAAGTAACATTAAAGTGTCAGGCTTATGGTCAACAGATGAAAAGAGCCACCACATAAACTACTTAGAACTTAAAGCGGCTTTTCTTGTGTTACAATTTTTGTGTGAGCAAAGAGTAAACATACACAAATTCATTTGTTTCTAGATAATACTGTTGCTATGAAATATCTTTCAAAAAAGGGGTGGCGTGTTAGAGAGCTAAATGATTTGACCCAAGAGATATGGAAATGGTGTGAAAAACGGAACATATGGCTTACCCTGTTTTATATACCAGGAGTAGAAAATGTGACAGCAGACAAGTTGTCAAGATTAAAATCAACTGACATGGAATGGTCTGTTACAGATTGTATTTCCTTAAAAATTGTTAAAAAATTCAATGTTTCATGTGAGATAGACTTATTTGCATCTGAAGACAATACGAAACTACCCAAGTATGCCTCTTTTACCCCTGATTCGAGAGCTTTCGCAGTCAATGCTTTTTCGCTTAACTGGAATAACTTTAAATGTGTGTATGTTTTCCCTCCTTTTAGTTTGATCGCAGCAGTTCTCCAGAAAATAGACCGGGAAGAAGCAACAGCAGTTTTAATTGCACCAGTGTTCACAACTCAGGTTTGGTTTCCGCGATTACTTAAAATAATATGCAAGCCAAGCTACCTACTACCACTGACAAATCATACATTGGTCAACACGAAGATTCCAGAAAAACAACATACGCTGAAACACATGAAACTGGGTGCTTTCCTGATATCAGGAAAAAACTCCTTAGTGATGGACTATCAGAAGACGTTATCGACCTGCTCCTTGCTTCATGGAAAACATCAACATCTACACAATATTTTTCGTATTACAAAAAATGGGTACTCTTTTGTCGTGAAAGGAAAACTGATAAATTTAACCCACTTATAAAAGAAGTCTTGTGTTTCCTGAAAGAGCTGCATGACAATGGATTACAATATAGTGGTCTAAATATAGCAAGGTCAGCAATTTAAAGTTTACTAGAGTTAACAAGTGATATTCAGGTAGGAAAGCATCATCTAGTTAAAAGATTGTTGAAAGCATTGTTCTTAAAAGCACCATCATTACCTAGGTATAAAAATACTTGGGATGTTCAAAAAGTACTAAAATACATTGTTTCACTAGGGAAAAATGAGAACTTAGACTTGATGTCTTTATCATGCAAGTTGGCACTTCTTATCGCTTTAACAACAGGACAGCGGTGCCAAACTCATTTTTATAGACTTGAGAAATATTGAATTTAACGACGAAGGTGTAAAAATTAGAATAGGTGATCTATTAAAACAGTCTGGTGTAAATAGGCATTTAGATGAAATGTTCATAAAGTATTTTAATCAAAATGATATATTATGTGTTGTAAAATGTTTAATTTTTTATATTAAATACACAGAAAATACTAGAAAATCCTCACAACTTTTTGTAGGGGTCCAAAAGCCTCATAAGGCTTAACTAAATCAACTATAGCTAGATGGATTAAAAACATTCTTAAATATGCTGGGATAGACATTACCGTATTCAGAGCCCACAGTGTGAGATCAACTGCTTGCAGTACAATAAAGGGTCATATCCCAATTGACACTATCTTAAGAACTGCTGGTTGGTCTAAAGAAAGTACATTTCGAAAATTTTATGACATTCCAGTAAAATGTTCTGGTGATTTTGGACAAGCTCTTTTATCAAAATTAGGACAGTAAAAACTTTAAGTTTTTAAAAAGAGTGATTGATTGATTATTGATTGATTGACTGCAACAAATGCAGATCTATTACTTCATACATTGTTTATTGTCATATTGTTATTTCACTATAAAAATAGTTTTATTATGTTGTATTACTATAATGGGCATATATAATTACTGGATCTAGAGTAGAATTTAATAGATTACATATACAAAACAATTACATTTCCTTTGTGTTTACAAGATATGATATCAAGTGTAGACATGGTCTCTAAAACCCTATATAATTCTGATTGGCCAATGGGCACAACAGAATTGAAAGATTAAACAAGACTTACCTGTTGAAGTTTGATCTTAATTCTGTTGTGCCATTGGCCAGGAATTATATGCCCACCCGAACTCTGTTCCCACCCTAGCATTAGTATTTCCATGACTACACTTTCCACTTTGAAGTCTGAGGCTGATAAGCGTCTGGCGGTCACGTGTTACCTCATATAATTCCTGGTCAATGGCACAACTGAATTAAGATCAAACTTCAACAGGTAAGTCTTGTTTAATCTTTCAATTTTATTTCTCAAAATCTTTATTTTTGGTATTTTTTTTATAATTTCCATCAATGTACTGAATGGCTTGTTACCTTAACCGTCTTCTTCTTCTATTGCTTTTTGTCAATTAGTACATTTATAGTGACTTAATATTTTGTATGGTAGTCAAATTATTTAAACGTTTAAAAACTCTTGTCTGGCCTTTCTGAAGAATTTAATATTTATTCATTTCTGAGGCATAATGTGCCTTTAACATAAACATTTAAAACTGTTATCAGTAAAGTTTTTACGACACTCTGGATCTTTAACTCTATCTTTCTTAAATGTGTACACACATACAGATGTTTAACATTACAAATATATATACCTGTGTTTAAAAGTTTAAAATTTAGACTTGTCAGGATATTAAAGCTTTATCTCGCTAATGTAGGTCAGATTTTATTTTTTGAAAAAAAAGCAATATGTTGTGGAGTTTAGTATCAATAGTTTTAACTTTACTTGCACTTAAACTTTTTATGAGAGTTTTAAATAAAATCAAAATCAGCGATTATAAGGGCCGGTATGTACTCGTCACAGGTTGCGATTCAGGGTTTGGCTATTTGTTAACCAAAAGACTCGACTTGTTAGGTTTCAATGTGTTTGCTGGATGTCTAACCAAGGCCGGAGTTGAGAACATAAGAAGCGAGTGTTCAGAAAAAGTAACCGCTGTTCAACTAGATGTATCAAACGATGACAATATAAATGCAGTAGCAGGCCTCGTCAAAAAGAAGCTTAAGCCAGACCAAGGTACAATCTTACTTAAATCTTACTTTAATCATAGTAATGAATCAAGCGCCAAGTATTGTTTATTAAATAATTAATTATACTATGATATTGGTGTTTCAAACACCTGCAGACAAGATGTAACTCAAAACATGAATAATTCAAAAAAGTTTTCATGTTACTTCAAGGTGTTCCTATATTTTACCTAAATTGGTAATATAGCTGAAATGAATTTGCTTAAATGTTCAAAAGAGCACGAGTTAAATTATCATTATGTATATTTTTATACCTTGTACTAGGACACCAATTGGTATATGCATTTAAATAAGATATTTAGTAACTGATATATATTGCGATTGTGAAATAGGTTTGTGGGCAGTCGTAAATAACGCTGGGATTATTGGCAGTGTTGGCCCAACATCATGGCAAACACGAGAAGACTATGAAAAAACAATGTCAGTAAATCTTTACGGTGTCATCATGGTAACCAAGACATTTATGCCGCTGGTTCAAAAAGGAAAAGGTAGAATCATTAACACAGCCAGCGTCCTGGGAAGAATTGCCTTTGTCAGCGCATCCTACTGTATTTCTAAATATGGCGTGGAGGCTTTCTCAGATGTCCTTAGGTTTGTGACTTTATTCACTTGCAGAATAGAATTTATTTAAACTCTTAACACTATATTAATGCAATTTCTACAAATATGAAACTTAATCCCCATATTTCAATCTTTTACCTGTAGAGGTAAGGTGCCTCTGTCAATTTCAAGGGTGTGGAGTGGTGAATAACACAAGTAACATTTTCTGTGTAACTAATGTTCTCTATTTATAAAACGTAGTATATAAAGTCATTTCACATTTTAAGCAAACATCAATAAGATTTGACATCACATTAAACCATACAATCACATGTCATATCTTTCTTTCGTATGCTCTCAAGTGGTGAAAAAGAAATGTAATGTTACTTAATGCATGAGTGAGGGAGAAATTTATTTAAATTCATCTCCTTAATAATTAATGTACAGAAAATAAAAACTTTCAAAAAAGTATAATACGGAATATGAAAGTAATTTAATGGTAGATAACGTATCCAAAAAATGTCACAATACACGAAAATGTTAAAACTTATCAATAAGGGAGCAACCAACCATCACAAACACCTGCGTTTAACATTTGCAAATAGAAGCTTTAAAATATGTAGAAGATATACTTGTTCAAAATATTTAATGCATATCATTATATTACCTCCCTTTAGATTTTAATTTATTATCATTTTACAGTAATACATTAAAACATTTAGCATCACCCTATTTATAAAGATCTTCATGCCATGAGTAGTAGTCTAAAATACGGTTAAGGAATTACTATTTTCAAGAAGTATTCTAAATTTCATAATAAAAGAATACCAAATATCACGCAAATTCTACACTTTACGATACAGAAATATGCATGACTATATAAGGATAACCGCCTTAGTGTCAAAGTCTACAATTATTTCGTTTTAATAACTAAATACAAATATTGTATAAGCAACCTTACTGAATAATGCCATTATATTAAAAGTAAACTTAAATATGAAAACGTTATTACAATGTAGGTTATACTTATTAACATCATCTTTAATATTATCATACATAGGTTTTGGAGTAACAGTTCAAATATTATCCTGTAAATAGTAAGTGTTCCGGTAAAAGTCGAAATAACTTCACATTTTTGCCATATTTGTTTTGAATGTATCATTCAACTTCATATGTATATTCATAACTAATTTGACTTAAAATCTAAAAATATCTTTCGGATTGAATGTTTAATCTTTGGAAAAAGTGGGACAGTCTTTTTATATCTTAAGTCGTTTTAATATTTCATCTTAAACCTTTATTTAGTATCAATTATGGGCCAATAGCGATTATATTAAAGCCATTTTGTGAAATATATAGTAAATTCATCTGAACCTGACAAAAACACAATGTGTATTATGACACTTTAATAGCCTAACGTTCCTAATCACATTTGACGGGACATATTTGATTATTAAAAGGGTATGTCAAAGGCATTTTGATGGCTTTGTTTTTACAGTTTCGTGTATGTTGGTATGCATTTATGACTTTAATATTTCTGTAATAGAAGACTATTTAGTTAATTTGCAAATATAAGACAAGGAAAGGTACAATAATTTACATTTCAGACAAGAGATGTATGGATCGGATGTAAGCGTACACATTATAGAACCCGGATTTTATAGAACAGCTCTATTGGACAGAGAATTATTTGAAAGAAAAGTGGAAACCAAGATAACAAATTTACCGAAGGACATCAAAGAGACACTACCTGTCAATTTAGTTACACTAAGTATATCAAATTTTAACAATTACTCGTATGTAGATGTTTCTGTAGTTGACTGAATAATAATTCTTTGCTTGTATGTTTGTTTGGATATTTTTGTTTCAAGTTTGCATCATATTTTATTTTAAATGTTTTGAAATGTTTGAAAAAAAAAACGGATTTGAAAATTTGATCGATGGGTTTACAACAGAAGTGTCGACGGATCACATTTAAACATATCTCCAAAATGTCAGAGCCGCTGATTAGTAGGGGTGTTAACACTGTACAACCAAGTCTGATAACAGAGTTACAATATCATACCGAACCAGTATAAATTAGCCGTTAAAACGACTGAAAAGCAAATTTTCATAGAAGGCCTGTTAATTTCCTGTTAACATCGGGTAAACTACAGAAACTTGATTAATATATGATGTTGTATATTCATTTCTTGTAGGTAAAAATTAGTTTTGAAGCACGTGTTGTTAATATTTGAAGATGTTTACCTTTCAAATACACTAATATATATAACTCATGCTATATAATTATTTTGTTTCGATTTTATATATTCATTTAGTAGTTTTGAACAAATAAACAAAAATTTTAAAAAAGTAGATAGTTCCAGTACATTTTGTTTCAATTTGCATTTCACAGTGGGCGATGGATTTGAAAGATTAGTAAAGAAAGTGGCATCTTCAAATGTGCATGAGGTTGTAGATGCATACATAAATGCAATAACATCAAGGTTTCCAAGGAAAAGGTACATTAATTTTTTAAGAATTTTAATGGGTTTAAGCCATTTATTTGATTTGGATTTTATTCTTTACTATAATAGTCTCATATATGCAAATATATTTATATAGTCATATATATCAAAGATAAAAAGACCATAAGGCATTGTATAGCCATTCCATATAGAATTACAAAATACTGTTTCTTTGTTTCTAAGAGATATAATCCACAGCTCGTATTCTAGTAGTAAATATAATCTTGAGATTCATGATGGTCTGCATATCTATTTTGATTAAAAACATACACAAGAAAACATTTAATAGCTTGAAGTGACTATATCCATAACAGAAGATCTGTTATATAATAAGTAATTATCTTGATAGTATTTAGAATCATAAGTGATACCCAAACAATTGGATTTTGATGATAAGTCTGAGATGGCCCAATATGACAGCAGATAATTAATTGATCTAGAAAGAGAACAAGTAGAGGATTTGATGCTAAAACATCAAATCGCCGGATAGAAAAGTGATTGTATTATCATATATGTAAGAACATATCAGTTTAATGGTTCAAGTAGAAGGAAAATAGGAACAAAATGTTGAGTAACTGTTTATTAACAATTAAAGCAAACTTGCTTAGCAATATTGTCATGAAACTGCTATCATTATTAAATAAGCATGCTTTTAATGTTAAAAGATTTTATTGATAGTATAGATCTCGATATTAAAATCAATTAATACTGCTAGATGGCCTAGTGGTAAGTATGCTGTGGCCTAGTAGACGCAAATTCGAATCTTGGACAATTCATTTGTAGTTTTCATAAATATATATTGTTTTGGCTTGCGGCCACAGCCATTTGTTTTGGAAAAATTGTTCCGGTTAGGTGGTTTCCTGCTTACATTTGTAAGTGCATGATGGAACGAGAAACCAGTCTAGGTTTCCGCTGCAATCGTGACAATTCGGGCGATTCCGTCATACTGCGGAATCAAACGAAGTAATATTACGGAAATCTAAGCTATTTTTAGTTACTTCGGTAATTCCAGTTTGTTTCTATAAATAGGATTTCTATTTTTACGTGTTTTATCGGTTTAAAGCGTAGGTAGAAGGAAGAAATAAATTATAAACGAAAATGTTTCGTTTCAAATGGTTTTCAAGACGCAAAAATTAGTTTCTTTTATGATTGATTTTGTCTTTATTAGTTTTATACAATAAAGAATGGCTATTGTAGTAGAATTCCGTCTCCAAAGGAGGGTCCTACTCACCAAAAGATCGTGAGCGAATCACACAGAGAATTAGTGCGAACAAGTTAAAATTGCATAGCTCTATCACATTTGTCTGCGATCGAGTTATAGTTAGATCTACTGTGTCTTATATTTAAACGCAATTCTCACGCGGAGTTTAAACAATAGTATAACGTCTTGGTGATCGATTATCTAAAAATAGCCCATGCATATCATTAACCTTACCACGTGTTGATCTACAGATAGCGCATCCTGTGTTGTCGGTATATCTGTGATCAATAGACAAGTGACATAGATATTTTAGGTGTAACATAGTTGATACATGCATATTAATTGGTACCACGTAACGAAGTCTTTTAGTGCATTTACTTGTCTATAAAGGTGCTATTTAAATGAAATTTAAATTGAAACTGCCAAAACGAATAACTCTTTCTGCGAAAAAAAAGTGATAGTAGATTGATATTTTTATTTCCTCCACGTGGGAGAGCCAGTGTTTGTATTTTTATGATTGATTATTTCTTTATTAGTTTTATACTATTTCAAATCGTTTTGACAATAAAAAAAGTATTCGTTTTTCACAAAAAAATAGTGTTATTGTTACGTCAGCATGTTCCGTCCTTCTTTTGTCCAAATTTGCATGCATTACACTGGTGGAACAAATGGGCACAGTGCTCGTCCAGTCTTGGGGTTACCCAACCTACCCCTTTAAAAGTGAAACATTTTTTTTAATCTTAAATAAACCCTTTATGATATACAAATAATTAAAAAATAGTGATAATAAATTGACCCTCTATACCTGTAAAAACATAGCTAGTACCTTGTTTTTTACTGGTATATAAGGTCAATTTATTATTATTTTTTTATAATTATTTCTTTATCATAAAGAGTTGATTTAGGAGGTTTTTAAAAAAAAATAAAAAAAGGGTTGAGTGATGCACAACTAGGCAATCCTATCCTTTTAAAGGGACACTTTATAATTAATTCTTTTAAATATATAAAACATAAGTTTATAAATCGTGAGTTTCATTTCTAGCTTTATTTCTTAATTTCATAATTTTGATTAATTTTGTAAGGCAAGTGATATGCTTGTAATTTTACTTGTAATTCTACTCTTACACATACCGTTGTACCATACATCGAAATCCGTATGGTTTACTTCAGAATCCGATAATTACCGACAAACTATTACCATTCATCAAATATTTGCAAAGTGAGTATGAACATATATATGTTTTAATTATTGCTGCACGAAACAATGCAACTCTACCGTAAAAGTGGTGTCTGCATGAAAAAAAAATATTCTTATGCGCTATCGAAAAAATATAATAATTTAGTTGAAAGCAATATTCCCGTCGTTACATACGATATAGTTAACGTTTAATTGCTTTTCAGTAACACAACGATATTTTATTAGTTTTCTTTATGTATCTAATACAATTCCGGATCCAGGTATTTTCCCCCTACCGTCATACCGTTTTGGAAACCTGCGCGACGGAAATCGACCGAATAGATTACCACTATTTATATCAATTTTATGTGCCTCCTTAGCATAAATTTATTTTGTGATGTTCAACCTAAACTAAATTATTGAACATTCTTGCCAGAAAGGGCTATGTTTAACCCTTTACCAAGAAAGAATGATAAATGAAAAATGACTTTGTAATTATTTATACAAAGTTACTATGATTTGAATTTTATAAGCAGCCATACCATTCACAAGTTATCAGCAGTTGTACTATTAATATATTTCATAACAATAACATACAACGTGTAGTCACGTGATTCTTACAAAAGAACAGAGAGAAATTGTTTATACATGTAATTAAATACAATAATAAAAATGAAAAGATCTCATAAAATATAAACAACCAAATAATTTAAAAGTGTTATTTCAAGTATCATTCATTATTTATTTGACACTTACAAAAAAGTAAGAGTACCCATTAATTCAACGGCTGGTCCATCGGGATACATTATTAATTCATTTTATAAAAAATGTAATGTTGCTTTTAAGATGTCAATATTTGTATAGTTCATTTCATAAAGCAACGTTATTATATGTTTGAATTTTTAAGATTATGAAAAATAATTGACGTCCTTAATTATATTCAATTATTGATTTGCTTTTATTTTCAGATTTTAAGGCCTTCTTCTACCATAGATATAATATAAAACTGTTACAAAATATAGTTGCCGGTTTCTACCGGCGACAAATAAAACTAAATTTTAATCATGTTATTAATCTTAACAGTGTAACACCTAGAACTCTAAAAGCATGTTTGTGTTCAAGAAATATGTCATAAGAATATATCCAAATGATACATTTCTGCATTAAATTTTGTATTTGAACTAAAATAAGCTATAGAGAAAACGTGAGATAATATGTATGTATGTTTAACAATGGATCTAAACGTCGGCACCATTTAGTTAATATAATCAGTCTAACATTCATCTCCAGTAAACCATCTTACATTGAAGTGAATAGTTATCAGGTTAAACCTTCAACTGTAAAAACGATGTTTTGTTACAGTTGCAATACATTTTAACGATGTTTGAATAGTTTAAATAAGAGCTAATTTCACCAAATATTGTTTACTTTTATACTTTAATTGTTTACCAGTCAAATGTTTATGTTTATTTATTTTACAGGTACCTTATCGGGTTTGATGCCAACTATATATTCCGCCCTCTGTCAATTTTACCAGAATTTATCAGTGACTGGGTATTAAAGAAGATTACGTAAACAACCACAGTTGATACTGCCGACTGATATCCAAAAATAACACAATCGCATAATTTTCTTTTTATGAAAGGATTTGACCATTAACATATCATTTAAAAGTCAAACTCATGATCTGTGATGCTAGTACGTCTTTTAATTAAGATACAACGTGAATCATTTTAACATTATGTTTAGCTAGCCAGAATTCATTCAATGACTCTATGAGGAATTGTTTTCCTCTAATGCAACTTTTAAACATTGTCATACTCTTCAGAATGTAAATCAATTAAATCCAAATACATTCTTCTTTTATGTCATGTTAAGACCATATCATACCGTCATAATTTTGATCACTTAAAGGAGTTTGAGCAGTAGAACCAAAATGTTTTATGTTTTCATGTATCACTTAACAAAAGCACATTATATGGAAACTGTTTTCTCTTTAATTTTAGTTTCTAATATATATTAAGATATTTGATTTTTAGGGTCATTGTCGCGTTTAAATATGATAATGATGCTGTCATTGTAAAGCTAACTATTTTTTCCAAGTAATTTAACAGTTTTATTTATTTTGCATAATCAGGCCTCCGGCCCATACATATATATATACAACATTATAATTTACATCTAATAAGAAGCATGAAGTCGAGGATTAACAATGACAAATTTCAGTTTATAATACCAATCTAACATAATATATATTGATATAAAAACACATAAATTCCTCTCAATAGGCTTACAATATCAACTGATATTTAATAATGCTTGATACTTAAACAGAATCGAACTTTGCTTATAATGTATAATATCTAATGAACATTTGTACGCCTCCATAAAATATAAGAAATACATAAGCCTTCATTCTCAAAAAAAACAAAAAAACCTGCAATGAGAGAACATGATAAACCCAATGTAAATCAAAACACTGACACAAAGTCTTCTCTTCTTTTAAAAGAGTAATTAATAAACATGGCTAAGTTTCTAATAACATTTGTACTGTCACATGACATCAGCCTGTAATTTGTATCCAAAGTAGGATTATTAATAAACATTGATGGTATGAATTTTCCCCTGATTTCAGAATAAAGAGGACATATAAGAACAAAATGAAACTCATCCTCGATAACGGTTTCACAATAGAACACCATTACTTTTCTTGTGTAAATGCAATTTTCTGGATAGAACCTGTAACTAATTATAGCATTTGTATAGCAAAATCACACAAGATGAAAATGCATTTATCAACAAATAAATCCAACATTATTGTTTAATATTTCATCATCACCATAATATTGTGAAAAAGGATAAATAACATGATATCATGCCAGTGAAATGTAATGATCTCTTCATCATAATTTGTTAAACTACAAATGTTCTACAAGAACAAGTAGCTGTTCTTTTTTTTTTACAAAATTTCACTTTTTAAATCTTAATGCGTGTTCCTTTGTGGCTCCACCGGTAATTTTATAAATATATCAAGGCGTCTGCAATCAATATCATCGGACTTATATATACGTAGATACAATTATGTAGTTTTGAAACATCGGATAGGTAATGTTTAAACATATGGAAGAATAACCAACGTTTTTTGGTGTATGATTGGATATTAAAGCTTTAACAGTTTCCTGTTTTTTGTATAAGAGCCGTAAGACTTAATACAATTGACTTGTAGGCAATTTAAAGCGTATATAAATGTACAGCCAAAAATGATTTTTAGTTAGACATTCGCAAGACTGAAGCGTAGGGTATATAAATCGCAAGGGAAGTTAAATTCGATTTGGTAAATAATTGTAATCTGTGTTAAAGCTATCTAAATAATAAACAATATCAAAGTGTGTATTGTTAATAACAAAAAGGAAAGGAAGCTTTCTAACATTTGACTGGATATAAAATACTTGATACACATTTTTGTACTTTTCAAAATGAATACAAAAGAATGTAGTTGTTCTTCTGAGTCTGACATTGTGCAACTTTATGCGCATTTAGAAAGGATTTGACTTTGACAATAAGTTAGATCGTGTCAATAAGAAGGGCGATACTCTTATACATTCCATGATAAAATATGCTCATGTTGAACCAAATAAGTTAGAAACAATACTTGAGATGCTCAGAAATATCATAGATTGTAAATTCGAAAAAGAAAGATCAAAGAAAAATGAGATGAGCGATTCAGCAGTACGCCAACAGCTTCAGGAACATTATGAAGACTATAGAAACCAGATTAAAGAGGTGTTGTTGAAGAAGAACAAAGAGGAGCTAACACCATTGCAACTGGCAGCCAAGAGGCAACAGTTTGAAATATTTGAAGTAGTTTTGCAACATGAGGTATAAATCAAGATTTTTCTATGAATGGCAAAATGAACATTACCTATATTCTTAGATAATGCTGAATTATTTGATAAATGCATTTGGATAACGTTAATCAGTTAAGATCTTAATATTTAAATTAATCTCATGATATTTATAAATATTATATTTCTTTAATTAAGCATAAATTCTGTCATTCTATGAAATGAATAACAACGTACAAATGTCTCATGTTTGTAGTGACTGCACAATAATCATAAATTAATCATTATCAATGCAAAAGTAAAGCCTATACCTTAAAAAAATAAGAGACTGATATAATTCCCCAAAGTATTTTATAGTCGACGAACCTTTAATTCGTCTCATTTTATACAAAAAAAACGTAGTTCACTGAATTCCGTTAAAGTACAAAAACAGTGCCGCTTGCACGTTAATTTGTTAAAAACGTGGTTGCCCGGGAATGTCAAATTTAGCTCTGAAATACAAATACACAAATGCTATGTGATATCGCTAAAGAATTTATTTTGTTAATGATCTGAGATTAATTCAAAAATCAATGTTCAGGAAAACACATGTCGATGATCTGGACACAAACAAACAAACACGTGTATTCTAAATCAAAGTGGAAGAACAACTATTGATTTGCAATACGCGGAGACTTTTTATTTTTTAGTGGCAAAAAAGTAGAAGTTTCGCCATGTTTACAAACAGTTGGTGGTTCGAGTCAGGGGTTGTGTGCTCACTTGATTATAATCTTTTTTGGAGCCATTAAACAAAAAATGAGATAGATATTAAGATCAAATTTATGTTTTAACTTTTAGATTTCGGGATTATCCGAAATTAGACGGAATTTTTTTATAACTCTGATGATTTACATGTTGTCCTCATTAAATTTGTACCTGCGTAAAATTAAATGTTTCATCTATTTAATTATCAAAAAATTATTGATTTAATGGCACCCAGTACCGTCTCAGACCACCTTAAATAAACCTGGGAACGCCACAGCGGCATAGGTCAAAGAACGCGCTGTGTGTTAAAGTTAAATATTACACTTTTTAAAAGTGCTTGGTTGAAAAAAGCATTTTGTCTAAAATTGCGGGAGCTTGGCGTTAAACCCGATTAACGTTAACCATTTGTTAATAGTTTGGATGATATCCTTCAGAAACAATCTAATATGACAATAGAAACCAGTCATGTGTATTTTATGAGTTAAAAATATTTGTCGAGCGGTATAGACGAGTTTTTAGGAAGATGGACTAATCTAAAAGATAATACGAGTACTTTGTGGTATAAAAGAATGCACATGACGTTGCAGTGAATCTTGAAAACGACAATGTGTTGTCAGACATTTAAATGACGTTTTGTTATAAAATTGTAATTGATTTATCGCATATATTAAGATTTATTTTAAGTATTCAATTTATGTAATATTATCCGAAAAGTATTCTTAAAATGATTGAATGTTGCTTCGCTATGGTAAACGAAAACTACAACGTTTTATTTGGTGTGAACAATATTTTGTTTTCTTCAATGCTTACAGACAAAATTATAGTATATATATATATATATTGCCTTCAGGATTGATTTATTCATTTATATTCGTACATTTACATACATGCGTGCACCTGTTGTTTTTTTCAGCATCAGTTGTTCCTTCATTTGATAAAATGATGTAAAGAAATGAAACATATTTTATGCCTTCAACTTTATATGCGTATGATTTTTCTATTTCCACAAAAACCTAACCCTCACAATAATTCAGAAACATAGGATTGTGTTGCTAGCACACTGTCGGTGAATACATCCGGAATTGTCTAACAAAAGCAGTCTTTATGGCTATATCAGATTATAATTATTCACTTAATGGGTTATAAGATATTGACCTTATATTTCGTACAGCGGCAAATCTTTTGAAAACATTTTAGAATGTTAAACGTCACGGCTTATGATATTGCAACAACGTTCAGATAGCGCCGTATGCGCACTATTTTGTTTGCTTCTAAAAATATGTATGTAGTGGCAATAATTTGTTATAATTTTTGTATGTTTTATGATTTTGTATTAAAATTATTTAATTTATGGCTCAATTCCGGTTATTCTGGATCATCCCTCGTTTATATGTATCTTACTACATGCTGCTGTATTTGGTTTAACATCGCTTTATAATAGTAATTAAGTTATAGTGCGATTTGTTTATATGCAGTATCATAGTTGTTGACCAGTATTCACACTTTAAGGTTCAGTACGTACAAGCGTGTTGTAATATTTACCAGATCTGTATGATTTGTTTGCCTCATGCAGGAATAAATTAGGTTATGTCAATATAAACGGGACTTAAACAGTGTACTTGAAGAATTAAACAATTCAAGAACAATATTTCTTTATGTTTCATAAACGAACTTTGACTATGTTTATTCAGTTTTAATGTACCTAAACTTAAACTCTCTTTTTTCAGATCTACATTCCAAAGCATACAAACGACAGTCTCTTCCATCATCAGAAATACGACATCACTGAAATAGAAACGCTTGCATTGAAAGACGGAGTCAAAGGAACAGATCAAGAGGATTTTAAGACCGAGCATCATGAATTCGTCTTACGAATTCGTCTTCGCTAGGGGGCGTGGACGGTAGCTTGCACTTTCCAGTACCGTCCATGAACAGGCTCAATCAAACCGAGCCTGCAACATTTTCAATTTTGCTGTGTTGGGCTTTCTTTAGGGATTCTGTATTTATCTATTTTATGATCACATCCGTGTTATTTGTGCCGTGTGGCGGCTGTAAAAAGTCTCCCCGTACATTTAATCAATGATGTTATATTTTCGATCGTTGAAGATCGTTCAGCACGACATTATTGTTGTGCTTGTGGTATTTTTAGTTTCAACTTTTCGGCATTTTCTAGTTGGGTGGTTCCAATATTCCTACATGAATAATGTTGAATCACCCTTAGGATATGTTGCCTGATTTTTAAATTTGTCTTTAGACGTCTTATCTGTGATACGCAGGCTTCATAACCTCTGATCCCCTTTCAAAATTCCATTTTATTTAGTTCCGCCCATTGTTTTCTCGTTAAGGGCACACGCTTTTTATTACTTGGGAACCATACGCCGCTTTTCATGGAATGGCACGGAAGTGTCACATTGAAGGTTCCATGATAACCGCCGTATGAACACATCTGCGGATGTTTCTAAATTCAAAATTTTACTATTTCACGTTTAAATGTTGAATTCTGCTTAAGCCGGTGCTAGGGGGCGTGGACGGTAGCTTGCACTTTCCAGTACCGTCCATGAACAGGCTCAATCAAACCGAGCCTGCAACATTTTCAATTTTGCTGTGTTGGGCTTTCTTTAGGGATTCTGTATTTATCTATTTTAGAATATGTTCTTCATCATAGAACAGACAAGGCTTCCCGATTCACAAACATAACGCCAGTGAAAGATGTGATCAAAGAAAATGGAAGTGTTATAGTTGGCCCTTTAGGATCTGGTTCTTGGTTTATTTTATTTTTATGGGCATTCTATCTTATGCCGCTGTAAGGAGGTCACAAATCCAGAAATCTTTTGGAAGTAATGGAGAAATTCACTTTTCATATCAATATCGTGTGACAAAGGACGTTTATGTAACAACTGTTTCATTTCTTGGTGCGTTTTTTGCCCTAATATTCATTTCAATGGAGTCCCGCATCAAGTTTATCAAAAGGTTCCGTACAAAAACATCGATACACTTTATGAAAAGGCTTAAAGAAAATTTCAGCCTACCATACTCGAATTTTATGTTTCGGGTATACTTTGTTATTATGTCACTCCTTCTGATTCTTGACTGTATACTTGCTTCTAGTGCTGGACAAAATAAAATATCATGGTACGAAAACTACTGTCTCATATTTGCCATAATAATCGGCTGGTATCTTGTGTTATTCTTTCTTCAAGCAAACAAGGTATTTAGTTTCTACACTGTTCTTATTCAGAGGGTTATACTGGATATGTTAAAGTTTGCAGTTGTTATGATAATATTTCTTGTAGCGTTTTCCATTGCAATGTTCATGATAATTCAGGGAGCAGACACGAACGACGACGACTTTGACAACATTGGTAAAACGATGGTAAAAATGTTAACGATAATGCTTGGTATCGGTGAGCTTGGGGTGTTATTTCAGGCACGGGAACCAGTTCTGGCAGTACTTGTTTTTATTCTTTATGTTCTCCTTACAACGATTCTTCACTTGAATGCTCTTATAGCTATGATGTCAAACTCCTGCACAGGTCTGATAAACAATAACGCAGATGTTCATTATCGTCTGCAAAAATTGTCTATCATTCTGTTCCTCGAAAGCTTCCTGCCCTTGTGCTTGTGTAAAAAAGTAGGAAAAATTGAGAAAGTCAATTATTTTGAGAATATCAAGAAATCAAGAAAAGACCTACCTAGTAAAAGAAGGATGTGGACCCGTAGATCTGTAACGAAAGACATATCAAATGGGTCTGTAGCTTCTGATGTCCCAATGCAAGACGCTGACAACAAAAAATTTAATCTTCAAGAATTAGTCTCCAAGTTTCGAAAACAAAGCAATTCTAAAAAGATTAAACCAAACAAGATAGCCCAATCTCCGGAGGTACGAAAGCACATTGAAATCATTGATACGGCTCGACAACGTTGTGACAATTGCGGAAAAGAGGCAGTGACAGGTTTGCAGACACAGGAAATAACAGAAAAATATACAAATCTGACTATTTAGAACATATATTATAAACATGTGGCAAAGAATGTAAGCATGTATAGCAAAAATTAAGTATAAAGTATATAATATACATATACATATACACATGAATATTTACATATATATTTCAATATATATTTAGATCCCATCATTATAAGTTCAAAACAAAAATTAATATTGTAAAATTTAGCTTATACCATCAATAAGTGATGATAATCAACAGAACGATTAAATTGGTCAAAAATGTATGGGTTTTTTTTTTCTCGCAAGTTAATTACAACTTTATTTCCTTTCGGATAAAAGTTTATCAGGTTTATTTAGATTGTTGAACTCACAACGTTGCATATTGATATTTTCAGTTAAAACTTGTAAAAGCTGATTATGGGTTTGTATAAGAGGCGGATGGCTAAATATGAATATGCCGTTAATCTTTCACGGCTTTATAAATGTTGTTGTTCTTGTTGTTGTTGCTGCTGCTTCTTTTGTGGCTATTGAAGTATGTTTTTCTGCTGATGCTGCTTCTGCTGATGCTATTGAAGTATGTTTTTCTGCTGATGCTGCTGATTCTGATGCTATTGAAGTATGTTTTTCTGCTGACGCTGCTGATGCTGGTGCTATTGAAGTATGTTTTTCTGCTGACGCTGCTGATGCTGATGCTATTGATGTATGTTTTTTCTGCTGATGCTGCTGATGCTGCTTTTGAAGTATGTTTATAAACATCTCAAAATTTCATTATAACATTTATATTTATATATGACGATAAACTATGTCTATTGTTTTTTTTTATATCAGTCCTTTTAAAAAAATGCACCCAAGTCCTCAAATTTAACTCCCTGGATGTTTTCATCCAATTTATAGCTGCAAAACGAAAATAGTTTTTATTCTAATTATATTTGTACTTTTACATACAACCATTCGTTGTTTGTGCGACTCGTTTTGCGATAAAATTAAATTTATATCTTTATTACTAATTACAGTGTTATATACAAACTTAATTAACTGAAACTAGACGATTCATTATCATTTTTTGTTCGAATAAAAATCAGATTAATATCAAATGTTCAATAATTCTATTTAAAACTATTATTTTGTTCAAACTAGCTAGGTTACTTCTGAATGCATTAATGTCTATGGTTTGTAACAAACTAAAGAATAATATTAAAAAGACACGGTCCGTTAACTAGCTGCATTGTAGCTTTCATGCGGTTCCGATGTAATATGCAAGTTGTCCGTTTAAACTTTAATATAGCTTGTCTTAACTGATTTTACATTGTTCTGAATGTAATTTGATTCTTATTTGTTCAATAAAGATTTAAAAATTATGTGCTGACTTTGCACATAATTCGAATACTGCTATCAGTTGTTTTTTATGTAAAGATATGCTGACATTGTATTTTATTTTGATTTAATTATGATTGTGTCTTTGTAGTGGGCCTGTATCCATACCATACCATACAATCAACTGTGTTCAACTGAGGGTCATGAGCATTGTTTATTCGTTGATTACACAATCATTATACGTATTTTTGGCTAATTGAAGCTAATCAAGATTTGACAATATCAATCATCGTACTGCTGAAAAGAAAATTAAGCAAACTTTGAAAACAGCCCCTAAATTGGGTAAATTATAGGGATATTTTAAATCAGGATGTCTTAGCAGGAAAATGGTAACACAAAGTGTTAAAAAGGGTGGTGTAGGCTAACAGTTTTATACATATTTAAATCATTTTGAGAAAAAAACAAACAATCTTTTGCTCAAGACGATTATTATAAAATTTTATTTAAGATTGTCATTTAACAATTCTAAATAGGATAACATTCCCATTGGGATGATATTATAGATTATTATAAATAGTTCTAGTACTGTAACCAAATTTATATTCGCGAATACAAATTTTCGCGTTTTGCCGAGGTCGGACGTATTAATTTCCGCGTTTTCTTGATTTCCGAAAAAAAAAACTATTCGCGGATTGGAAAGTCCGATGGGGCCGTAAAATCCATATGCCGATTATTAATCTTCAATAATTGAGGTCATTATTGGTGTCTCAAATGGGATTAACAATACGCTAGCCTTATATTGTATTGGTAAATGAATTGTGATCACAATTCAGCAAAACATTTTCTCTATATATGTACATGTACATGTTCGTTTATTTTGATTGCTATATTGACATAGAGTTCTTTTGATATTTATAAAATAGTAGTCGTTCACTTAGTTTGTGTTTTTATTGCTTTATGGCAATATTCATAACAATTCATTACTTCCTAACAGGTGCCCGTAAAATTCGAATATATCCGGTCTCTCCAATACATTCGCGAAATCGTGCGGACATATTCGCGCAAACAAATATTCGCGCTTCGTGGCTATCCGCGAATAAAGCGAATATTAATTGGTCGCGAATATTCGTTGGGTTACAGTATTTCCCCTTCTATTATCCAAGCTTTTGTTTTTTTAGAAAGTGTAAATAACTCGTAAACTATACAATCAAATTTGCAGGCAGATGTTCATTAAGGAATATAACTGACCTATGTTGTCATTTGTTTTCAGTTATTTATGGTGCCAATTAAGGTGGTCATACCTTAAATGAAGTCAAAAGAGCATTTGTTAATATGGTAAATTCGTTTTTAACTGTTTAATTTTAGAAGCAAAATAGTTCACTTCAAGCTATTTTGTAACTATAAATGAACGGAAACAACCTAATAAATAATAATAATAACCTTTGCATCAAAAGTGAAATAGTTAGGATAAGGCGCACTGAAATAACGAAAAAAGCAACGAAGAAAGATATCAACTCTGGTGTATATATTTTTTGTGTATAATTATTTGAAGCATGTGTTTTTGTTTTGAAATGTTTTGTATGATTATTTGTTGTTGTTGTTTTGTTTTTTGTCAGGTCTTTGACCTGTTAGCCTATGTCATAATTATGCAAACTTACTAATTTGATAACTTGAAGCACACTTAGATAATGTTCTTAGAACCTAATGTGAGTAAATCATAGAACTTGCAGGACATAACTGCGAACAGTGTTAAAATGAGTATCTTGCATTTTTAAAGTTGCAATATTACAAAGAAAACACAATTGTTAAATCGTGTTGCTCTTTAGTCTAATGATCATTTATACGTTTCAGAAAAGGATACAAATGCCTAAGGTTTTAAATGATTGATATCTGATAAATATATTGTCGAGACAATAGAATAATTGGTCTGTATCGTATATACCCGTTCATTCATTGTCAATGTTCATTGTTTTTGATTTAATTAAAGTAACTCATTTAAATTACAATTGCAAATGTGCGTTGTTTTTCAAAATGATAAAACAAGTTTTAATCAAGTGGAAAATAAGCATGAAAAAGTTAAATTGGTTTGCATGTTTTTGTATGATTATTTTTGTGTCAGCTCAAGTGTTGGTTATCTTATATTTTACGTTGATTGACTATTAACTTAAATTAAATTAAATTAACTTAAACCCTTTAATATTTTTTATGAAAACCTTAATACGGTATCTTCTTGCATCAGGATATCGTATATGAGATGTTCATAAAAGCATTCATGCATATAAGAAACTGAGGAGTCATTATGTAACTACTAAAACCTTTACTGTTAGGAATATTTTACAGTTATTTGCTATTTGCGTGCTTATTTCAATAAATTGTATTTATTCTATCTTATTTTATTTATTTGTTTTGTTTGTTGATTTTTTTTTTATTTTTGTGACATTGATTAAATGATTTTAATAAAAAGAAAAAAGAAAACACTGTTTTTTTCTCTTTAAATTTAGCTTAAAGCAAGATTCTGCCAGATTCATGCTTCTTTTCATGAACATATTGAAAGAGGGGTTTTTTTTTTAAATCAAATAGTGTGAAGTGAAGAACGAATGTATTTTACACATTACAGACGACATTTATTATCTACGTAAATTGCATTAAAGAGGTCAAAATTTGCAAAAAATAGCCCTAACTGAGTCAGTAATGTAGTAGTTATTTGATGATGGTGATGATTGGTACAAAATCAATAATTAATCAGCATTAGCTGTACTTTTCTCTCAAGTTTGATTTTCTAGAATCTTTTTGGCTCATCTGAAGTCATGTAGCTTTTAAATGTAGCTAAACCTGATATGACGTGTCCTTGAAAGACTTAATACTTAAAAGCTCTTCAATGCAATAAATACAAATACAAATAAATACAAATACAAGACATTTATATAGCGCAAAAATGTATTAAATATTCGATTGCGCTGTACATTATTAAGACTATATACACATATGCTTGATCAAGACACCCCCAAACCCAGTCTCGATGGCACAGCCAATCTACAACTCTAGTTGAAAAAAAGTCCAAACAAGTATGTTTTAAGTTTTGCCTTAAACTGGTTTTCATTGGTAATGTCCTTCAGATAGTCTGGCAATGAATTCCACCATTTAGGTCCCACAATAGCCAAGGATCTATCAGCAAGTTTTGAATTTGTTGATGGTATATCAAACCGAATGTGGCTAGATGATGCATTCATTTGTTGGCAGTTTCTCAATTTGGCAGTATAACTATTAATCTGTATACTAGTATGTTTTGGCCCCGTGCTAAACAATTTTATTATACAAAAAAACCCACGTTTCTATCAACTTTAACATAGAATACATCTTTATCCTACGATAAGGAAATTCAATTAAACTTCTAAATATAAAATAAAACTAACCTTTTTACACTTTCATTTTGTTTTGGTTTACTCTAATATATAAACAAAATATCATTTTTGTGTCGCCTCTACGGAGTAGTGGCGACATATAGGGATCACTTCTCCGTCGTCTGTCTGTCCGTCTGTCTGTCTTTCCGTCTGCCTGCCTGTCCGTACAAACCAGAGCTACATTATGGGGTTTGGTCTATTGTTCTCATAACAATAAATGTCTTTGATGTCATTCTTTCCGTTTCTCTTGTGGGGTTATTTTCTGCATTGTGGGGTTAAAAAGAACAAAAGAAATAACAAAAGAAAACCCCTTAATGTAGCTCTGGTAAGAACGTTCGTCTGTCCGTCCGTCACAAAATTTGTCCGGACTACTCCTCATAAACTACTGGTGCAATTTCATCCAAACTTTACAGGAATGATCAGTACCATGTCAGTATTTTCCGGTTTAATGATTTTTGTCAGAGTTATGGCCCTTTAATAATTTTTATTTTTAAAGTTTGTCCGGACTACTTCTCTTAAACCAATAATGCAATTTCAATGAAACTTTACAGAATTGATCTGTAGCTCAAGTCCTTGCGCATAT